>NW_015505597.1:788782-811737 GCF_001515645.1 Sinocyclocheilus grahami
TTTTTCATTCATCATAGAATGAATCATGGTTCCCAAAAATATTAAGCAGCACAGCTGTTTTTTCTTGAGCACCAAATCAGCAGATTAGAATGATTTCCGAAGGATCATGTGACACTGAAGACTGGAGTGATAATGCTTAAAATTCAGCTTTGCTATCACAGGAATACATTATATTTTTAAATGTATAAAAGTAGAAAAAAATAATTCGAATTGTAATAATATATCACAATATTACAAAACCAACTTTTCAACGTTAGTGTTTACAGTGGCCCCAAAGTTATTTCAACACTTAAGCCACATTTGAAAAATGTACTGTGTGATGTGAATATGTCACTTCATCACATTAGAAAGAAAATAATTAAACTGAGTGGCGTCTGCAAATCTTGAAACCCCACCTTGACCCTGCGTTGACTAAATGGCAATAAAGTGAACCTTAAACCTTGAACCTTAAAACAAATGATGCAAATCCTTTTCTAAGAACTAACTTAGCCAATGACCATAAGTGTATTAGGTATTGTAAATACATAAAATATATACATACATTCATAGAGATGTGCTGCACATATAAAAAGGTTCATTCGTACAGCAAAATGTGATTGTTGTGTGTTTTTGTGTGTCTAGACACACATTCTTTGTGTGTCTAATGTTACATTTGGTTTGTGAGCCAAACTGATACTTTTAAATGACGCTAGATGATAGATAGATAAATAAATAAATCAAAACAGAAAAACAGACACACAAAAACTGTAAAATAATTAATGTAATAAAACGCTTTTTTTCATTGTCTCTTATTGAATGGTATGTTGTGCTAACTTTGCTTCAAAATCCAGATAAAGCATTTGAATACATTTATTGAGTTGCATATTTCTTTTTGTGAACTCTGGATACACAGTTTAATACCAATAGGATTTTAGTTAGCCATTACTGAACATTCAAATAATAATGATATATGCTGTATGCACAATAATGTCATATGACTGTTGCCTCCTACACTGTGATGAAGGTGAATGTCTCTGTGCAGGGTGAAGAAAAGATCAGACATCATTGGAGCATTTAAAATGGAGCCGCTTTATCTGAAGCATGATCACCAAGAGTCAGGTAACCAATCAGCACTTTGCACTGCATACATTATTTCTTATTTTATTTTGCTCACACATATTTCTGTTAGTTTAGCACTGGAAACTGTCAGTCATTATTGCAAACAATAAACAATAATAAACTTAATAAAAGACTGAAGTGCATTAGCATGAGGTGTAAAGAGGATGACCATGATCCTCATTAATGAGACATGACGTTTTGTGCTGACATCCACTTTACGTCACACTGAAGGCTCGATCAGATTATTCACCTTAGTGCTCTGCTGTCTTGTGTAAGCCTCTCCATGCTGCTGGTAAACAACAGCTTTCTAACCTGCTACACTGACCTCAAGTTGATTTAAGAGTATTTTTGCATGTATTGTGCATTTGTGTGGCTATTTGGCAACAATACAATATTTCACATATATACTGGAAGTTATATATATCAAATACACTGTCCCTAAAAATATTTGGACACCAAATACACACTTAAAAATGTATAAACATGATTCCATTATTAAACCAAGAGACTTTTATTTTAGGATAGATAGATAGATAGATAGATAGATAGATAGATAGATAGATAGATAGATGATAGATAGATAGATAGATAGATAGATAGATAGTATTAATAGATCATTAATAGTTAATGCTATAAACTCCACCTATGGTTACTATGCTAGTACATCCATGTGAACCTGACTTCATATATTCACTCTGGCCGCAGCCTCCGGGTGCCACGAAGGAAACGTGTAACTAACGGGTGCTTCCCCAATGATTGACCACACAGAAGGGCGTGGTAAGAAGCTATGGCCGCCACGTAAACCTTCAGAGTGGAGGGGGATAACCCTGCAAGAAAAATGCTCCTGCAGAAACTCCAGAACTGAACCAACTGGGCAGTTGACTGGGTCTTGGAGTCGCTTTTTCCGCACCAAGAAGTGAAAAGCTTCCACTTCAAGGTGTACAGTTTCCTCGTGGTGGGAGCTCTGAACTGGAGTATGGTCTCAACAACCTCAGTTGAGAGACCAGATGCTATGAGCTGTACCCTCTCAGGGGCCATGCCCACAACTTCCATAACTCCGGGCAGAGGTGAAGGATGGTGCACCCCGCCTGAGAGAGGAGGTCCCTCCTGATCGGAATCTCCAGCGGAGAGCCGTCAAGGAGGGACACAAGGTCCGAGAACCACACTCGGGCCGGCTAGAACGGGGTTACCAGCAGCAGATGGACCCCGTTCCGGCGTACTCTCTCCAGAACTCCCGGGAGCAGAGCGATCGGGGGAAAAGCGTAGCCTCGGCCACATCTGTACCATGGCACCAGCCTGTAAAGCGGGCGCAAACGCAGACCCCCCTGCCGGATGATGTAGGAGACCACCAATGTGTTGTCCCCTTAGGTCTAGAAGGAAAGTTTTAGAGCTCGAAACATGGCCAACATCTCCAGGCAGTTGATGTGCCACGTGAGATGATGGCCTTCCCACAGACCTCGGGCAGAGAGGCCACTCATGACCGCTCCCCAACCCATGAGGGAGGTGTCCGCCGTTAGCATTACATGATGACAAGGAGTCCCCAGCGACGGGCCTTGAGACAGGAATCAAGGTTTCTTCCACATGTCTAAGGCACGTAAGCTTCGGTAAGTGATCTTGATCTTGCAAAGTGGGTTCCCCCTCGGGGAAAACCCCTTGGTTCTGAGCCACCACTGCAAGGGTCTCAAGTACAACAGGCCAAAAGGTATCACGTTGGACGCAGCTGCCATCAGACCCAACGCTGACCAGGGACATTTACAATAGCCCGATGGCCAATTATGTTCCTCCCCCTTCTCCTTCTTTTGGTCAGGTTGAAACCAGCCTCATCCACAAAGATAATTTCATGGGGAACAGGCCAGCCTTCAATCTCAAAGATTCTCTGCAAAACACATGAAACACAGTAGAGTAAATCACTGCCCTGAAGCACAGTTCAAGAGGGCACAAATGGCAGCATAAACTGCTATACTGTGATGGTACACAATACTTCATACAATATCAAAACTCATACCTGAACATATTCCACTTGTTGGTCTTTCACTCTGTCAGAGTTTCGTTTAAAAGGGAAGCGGTACGCCTGTTTCATCCGGAACCGGTGCTTTCGGAGGATATGGTCAGTTGTGGAGAGGCTGATGGCATTTATCCATCGAAAATTATGATTATCCTCAATCACTCTCCTTCGAATCTCTCGCAGGCGGATTACATTGGCAATGACCATGTTTACAAGCTCCCTCTCTTGGTCCTCCGACAAAAGCCTTAGCCTGCCTCCACCAGGTGGTTGTCTCTGTATCCTACAAAAATAGAAGCACTCATTACTGTAACTGTGACACATCCTTTTTACAGGAAAAATGGAAACATACTGAAACTCTATCTGTATGCGAGGCAATTTGATGCATTTCTTTATTACAGTATCATAGTGCAACAGTGTATGCACTCTATAGTTACTGTACAGAGCAGTCTTACTGTAAGTACACCTACCCGTTTTCGCCACTGAAGGTTCTGATGATGGAGGCGACGGTGAAGCGACTCAAATTTGGCTGTACTTGTTGCCCAGCCTCCCTCATATTCATACCATGGACAAGGACATGGTCAACTAAAGTGGCTCGAATTTCATCTGAGACTGCTTGTCTCCTTGCCCTTCTTCTCCCTCCTCCTCCTTCACCACGTCCTCTTCCTCTCCCTCCTCCTCCTCCTCTTCTTCCTCTTCTCCCTCCTCCTCCTCTTCTTCCTCCTCCTCCTCCTCTTCCTCTTCCTCTTCGACCTATTCCTTCATTTCTCTGTGGATCCATTGTTCCAAAGCTCAGTGAACTGATTCGGGCCCTTTTATCTATTTATTGAAGGTTCTGATTGATGTGTGTTCAATTTTGTCTCTTAGTGTTCCACCTGGGTAATTGTTTGCTAATTGAGCTCAAGCTGTGCTGACTTGAGTGAACAGTATTGAATGCTAGTGCTTTCTAAATGACCACATGGTGTAAGCACTGAGAAATGTAGGGATTTGTGTGTAGAGTTTTGCAGTAACAGTTCACCAAATCTGACTCATGTGTTAAAGCAGGGGAGTAGTGTTTATAGTTCAGCAAAATGGGTGTGCTTTTTGAAAAATGGCGTTCTGGTTTTGAAATTTTAATTCAAAAGCCTGGTTATAGTGTTTTAACAATCGAGAAAAACTGTAATACATTTTGTGTCTGATCTTAATGATGTTTATTTGCATGTCTGATAAACACAAATTTAGTACTTTAGACACCAATGAACTGTATAACTTCATCCATAGTTAGCAGTTATTTGTCTCTGTGTGCTCAATTGTTCTTTATATAGGAAGAAACAAGTATTTTAATGTGTATTTAAGTCTGTATAGGTGCTGAGAAAAGGAGATGTAACCTTTTGTATAGGAAGTACAAAATTATGTATAATCAGAAGTATATGTGCAGTGGTTTGTGTATTTATGTGAGCACAGTTCATATGTCATATCTCATCTCATCTCATCTCCCTTCAGCACTGGCAGATCCCATTGGGTCGTAGGTTCCGCTCTCTCAAGATGTGGTTTGTGTTCCGCATGTACGGACTCAAAGGTCTCCAAGCCTACATCCGCAAGGTAACTGCCTTTAATCCATGCTGTCAATCAAGTTAGCCTTGCCATTCGCATCTTATTTGGCTCCACAGTCGATTTGGAATGATGCAAATTAGCTTTTTTTTCCCCTTTCATCTTCATTATATGTTCTGGACATGTACTTCTGAAGATTCTATGTTGGTGGGGATAAACAGAGCATACAGGACCTATTTTTAAAATCTTTGTATGTTCTTATTAGTTTCAGTTTAGTAAAAGATCATAAAGGTCCATTGAAGAACAATTTTTTTTCTCCCATTTGTACTTCTCGTTTCTTTATTCAGTTCTTCAGTCATTCTGAATGACTCAGGTTTAATGGTCAGCTCTGAAATGCTGACCGGACAGTGGCCATAAGGAATAACTGTCTGAAAATTAAGGAAATTGTGTGGTCAGATTTGATTCCGTTAATCTGCATTGAAAAACAATTATTACTGATAAACTTAATCTATTTAGGACAATTTATTCTATATGATTAGCACATGCTCATTCTCTGCTCTGGTATTTTGGATGCTTATTTTAATCTACAGGCTGCCCTCTGCTGGTATTACTGAAGAAGTATTTCACCCACAGATGAAAGCTGTTGTAACCACCTATTATCTCACGTTGTTCCAAACCTGTAAATTGTTAATTATTTTATGTTATTTTATTGCATTGAAAAACAATTATTACTGATAAACTTAATCTATTTAGGACAATTTATTCTATATGATTAGCACATGCTCATTCTCTGCTCTGGTATTTTGGATGCTTATTTTAATCTACAGGCTGCCCTCTGCTGGTATTACTGAAGAAGTATTTCACCCACAGATGAAAGCTGTTGTAACCACCTATTATCTCACGTTGTTCCAAACCTGTAAATTGTTAATTATTTTGTTATTTTATTTTATTTTTTTATTTTAATGTGTGTTTGTTTGCCTTCTGTTCAACACAATATGGGCATATTCCATAATGACATGCAATAAACTTTTTTTTTTTTTTCATAAACCATTGTCAGTTTCACACAAATTAGCGGCATAATTTCATGTCTAAAATGTGTTGTTCATCTTGTTTCAGCATGTAGGACTGGCCAAAGAGTTTGAGACTTTGGTGAGAGCCGATCAACGCTTCGAGATCTCAGCTGATGTTGTGCTGGGCCTCGTCTGCTTTAGATTCAAGGTCAGAGAAAAACTCTACAGAAACAAAAACATCTCTTCCTGTGGTTATAATGGACTCTGGGAGGTCGTTAGCTATGGAAAATTGCAGTATGATTTATTTTAATTTGCACTGACATTCAAAGAGAGCAACACTGTTGTTATAGTATTTGCAAAAGGAACATGGAGGGGGGGAAAAACAAAATTCTGATACCATAATTTTATTTATTTATTTATTTTTTGAGAATACATTTACCAATTATTTCATTGCATTTAGGGAAACATAAAAAAATCTAAAGTATGAACAATATATTTAAATAAATATTTAATTTGAGTTATTTCAGTACTACAACTGGAACTAAACAAAAATGAGATTGTTTTTATTTTTTCAATTAATGTTTGTTTTGGTTTATTTTAATTAGCAATACTAATCCTAATGTATATTTTATATGTAACCTATTTGTATACATAACCTTGATATTACTCTGATTAATTTACTTACAGTCCAAATAGTCAGTTAAGTTCAATTAATGTTTGTTTTGGTTTATTTTAATTAGCAATACTAATCCTAATGTATATTTTATATGTAACCTATTTGTATACATAACCCTGATATTACTCTGATTAATTTACTTAGTCCAAATAGTCAGTTAATTATAAAGCAGTGCTTAATATATTGGACTTGCTTGAGACAAGTGTCTTTGTTAGCACATTTTTTAGATCAGTGAGCAGTTACAAAATATCCTTACTGAGCTGTGTGTTAAACCCTGCAGGGCTCCAATGAATTAAATGAAACTCTGTTGAAGAGGATCAACAGAGCACGTAAGATCCATCTGGTACCGTGCCAACTGGCAGGCAAGTTTGTTCTGCGGTTTGCCGTGTGCGCTCGTACTACTGAGTCACGGCATGTTCAGGAGGCCTGGAGCCACATCAGCCACCTGGCATCAGAGCTGCTTCAGGAACTGCCCCACTGACTACTGTGGTGGGCATCACATGTTAAGACAAATGGGTGATCTGTATTACGTCTGCTATCCACACTGTCTTACTTTCACTCTACTGCTGCAATTCTTTCCACTATTTATTGTCAAAATGTATGTATGTGAGTGTATGCATGTTTGTCACAACGGTGTCCACCAAGAGAGCGTCTGTGTCTTTGTGAGCTTGATCATACATGTCCTCTGCTGTGAGCAGTTTTTTTCCCCAAAAAAATTGTACTGTTGTATACTTGTGCACTTGAAAATGTGTCTATATTGAAAATGAAATATGCTTTGTAAGATGTTCAGAGAATGTTTTCTCTGAATAAGAGTCAAAATGCTTTACCGGAGCATTGTCCTTTACTTATTTCACTATAGCTTTGCTCACTCATGCTGCATTTTCATAAAGCAAAATCAATTATTGAGCCTAATTTCTCTTTTCTTTCTTTTCTAAAAGCTTTGTTCTTGACTCAGCACAGCTGCTGTGATGAGATACCTCACCAATATTCTTTGACAGCTGTTGTGCCCGAGTAGTTAAAAAGATTAAACAGTAGTGTGTGTGTGTGTGTGTGTATTAACATTGACAATAAAGTGAATTTCTCCCAAACTGTTGCATGTTTGTTAATTCTCTATGAGTATCCATAATCTTCTACACTCCAGGTATAGGATTTTTCTGCTGAAAAACACCATCTGCAGCATCTATGCGGAGAGCACTGCCACCTACCAGTCTGCTGTGTTTCTCCCACAGTAACCTAATATGCATTATGCTTTACTATTTATAATTGTTAAAAAATACTTTATAAGTATACAGTAAAATAGTACTTATAATTAATTTGTAAAATATTAGTTTATAGTTTAAATTGACTGTTAATTAATAGTTTATAAATTGTAGTCCCTACATTGTAATTATATATTTATACAATAAATAATTTGTAAATGTTTTACATTATATAGCTGTAAATGTATAATAATGCACATTTTAGTTTATCCATATTGCACTTTTCTAGTTTTGTGTACCTGTTAATGTTATGTCTGAATATATATATATATATATATAATGAGACCAGTCCTTTTTTTAAACTAGTGATAAAGATATTGATTATTCTTAAAAACATTAAAAATTATTAATTATTAGTATAAAGTGGTGTATTTTATGTATAAAGTGAATTGATACATACATTTATACCTAATTAATGTATTTAGGGACACTACTGTTAATGCAATAATATCTAGTAAAACGTAGGTTTAAAGTATATATAGATGTGGCACTGAGAATTGCTATTGCCAATACATCCACAACATGCTGCTGTGAGCATGTAAGGAATATTGCTGCTACACATATAACATATATGAATAATCCCCATAGCATACATGATCACCCCATAGCAGATCTATAGGTGGAGCTGGGGATGGTGGAGGGTTTCTGAAGTGTGCTGCTACTGCTACAGCAAACACCGCCAAATATTTGAATGTTGAGCACTGAGCTCATTGGCTACTGATACAGGAGAGAACCAATCAGCTGTGCCATGTGATGATGTCATTGTCATATTGAGTTAGATCTCTCAGATCATGAGTTAGATCTAGCTATCTGTTTCATGCCAGAACTTTGTAAATACATATACAGGTGCAAGATAAAGTAAGTGAATTATTTTACATTTTCTGGTTTTCTGCATAAATTAGTCATGAAATTTGATTTAATTTTCATCAAAGTCACACGTCAACAAACACAATATTTAGCCTTTAATATAAGTTGATGAAACAAACAATTGTCGTCTTGCATGTCTTCATTGAGCACACTCATTAAACATACAAAGTCATGGTGAGACGCCATAGGCGGGTGACGTAGTGACCAGGAAGCTATAAAAGCGCGTGAGGTGGAATCGGGCGTCAACTTCTAGGAATGAAGCAAGCGCTGGCAGGGATGCCGGAAGTATGGCCCTGAGACGCAGCGTTTCGTTCCCTTCGGGGAACCATGGTTACATACATAACCTGGAGACGTTCCCCTTCAGGAACTCGAGCTGCGTCGGAGAATGCTTTGGGAACGAGTATGCCCACGAGTTTGCCTTGCAAATCCCTGTCTAGTGTGGAAGAGCACAGCTAGGACGAGAGAATAGAAGAGCCAGGAGTGGCTCGCATATCTAGGCCATAGAACCTGACGAACGTGAGGGGTGTGGACCAACCCGCTGTGTTGCAGATGTCCTGCATGGACACACCTGCCAAGAAGGCCTTGGAGGCCGCCATACCTCGGGTCGAGTGAGCCTTGACACCCAATGGCCAGGGGAGATCAGAGGACTCATAAGCAGTAGAAATGGCATCGACTATCCACCGGCTGAGGGTCTGTTTAGTAGCAGGAAGACCTCTCTTGGGGGGACCATGGCAAACAAGCAATGCTCGGACTGGGCACATACAGTTAAGCTTCTGCTGGTCGGGTTCCCTGAAGGGAGGAGGACAGAAGGCCTGAAGTACAATAGGCTGTGGCGTGACAGAGAGGACTTTAGGGACATAGCCCGCTCGAGGGTAGAGAAAAGCGAAATCCCCAACTCTCTTTAGAGAGGAAATAGCCAAAAGAAACACAGTCTTAATCGAGAGAAAGTGATCAGAGATCTCTTCAATAGGCTGAAAGGGAGGCTTGCAGAGAGCTTCTAACACCACAGCCAGGTCCCACGTGGGGATGCGAGATCGTACCGGGGTCCTCAGCCTCAGCGCACCGCGGAGGAAACATGTAACTAGGGGGTGTCTGCCCCTGAGAGGGTGACTGACCACCGAGAGGGGCATGGTAGGCCGCAATGTCCACCACATAGACCTTCAGGGTGGAGGGGGTCAACCCTGCGGAGAGACAGGCCTGCAGGAACTCCAGCACTGCACCAACTGGGCAGTTAACTGGGTCGAGCTGGCGATCTCCGAACCAAGAAGTGAAAAGTTTCCACTTCAAGGCGTACAGTTTCCTCGTAGAGGGAGCTCTGGATTGGAGGATGGTCTCAACAACCTCGGTTTGAGAGACTGGAAGCTACGAGTTGTGCCCCCTCAGAGGCCCCACCCATAACTTCCACTGCTCCGGGTGGGGGTGGAGAATCGCACCCTCCGCCTGTGAGAGGAGATCCCTCCTGATGGGAATCTCCCATGGAGAGCCGTCGAGAAGGGAAATCAGGTCCGAGAACCATATTCGGCCCGGCCAGAATGGGGCTACTAGCAGCAGACTGACCCGGTCCCGGCGCACTCTCTCCAGAACTCCTGGGAGCAGAGCAATCGGGGGAAAGGCGTACAGACGAAGCCTCGGCCAAGTCTGTACCATGGCATCTGAGCCCCAGTGGAGCTGGATGAGTCAGAGAGAACCAGAGGGGACAGTGCGTCATCTGAGTCGCAAACAAGTCCACCTGAGCCAGGCCAAAAATTCTCCATATCTGCTTCACCACCTCGGGATGAGATTCCATTCCCCGGGCCTCGGCCCCTGCCTCAACAGGATGTCTGCTCCCATATTCAGATGTCTAGGAATATGTACTGCTCTCAACAAAATGAGTTTGCCCTGAGACCAAACAAGGATCTGGTGCGCCTGCTTGTACAAGGGGCGCGAACGCAGACCTCCCTGGTGGTTGATGTAAGAGACCACCGCTGTGTTGTCGGTGCACACCAACACGTGACGATCTCTTAGGTCCGGGGGGAAGTGTTTCAGAGCTCGAAACACGGCCAGCAACTCCAGGCAGTTGATGTGCCACGTGAGATGGTGACCACTCCACAGATCGCGGGCAGGGAGGCCACTCATGACTGCACCCCAACCGGTGAGGGACGCATCCGTCACTAGCATTACGCGGCGACAAGGAGCTCCCAACACCGGGCCCTGAGACAAGAATCAAGGCTTCCTCAACATGTCCAAGGCACGTAGGCATCACCGCGTGACCTTAATCATGCGAAGCGGGCTTCCCCTCGGGGAGAACCCCTTGGTCTTGAGCCACCAGTGTAGGGGTCTCATGTACAGCAGGCCAAAAGGTATCATGTTGGACGCAGCTGCCATCAGACCCAGCAGTTTCTGAAACTGCTTGACAGTGAGTGACCGGCCATCTCTGACTCTCGCGACTGCAGTGAAGATCGACTCGATCCGAGCAGGGGACAACTTCGCCTGCATCGTGGTCGAATCCCACACCACGCCCAGATAAGTGGTTCTCTGTAATGGAGAAAGCACACTTTTCTTGGCGTTTAGTCTTAACCCCAATTCTTTCATGTGAGCAAGAACGACATCTCGATGTCGAACCGCCACCTGCTCCGATTGAGCCAAAATCAACCAATCGTCAATGTAATTCAGTATGCGAATGCCCTGGAGTCGCAAGGGAGCCAGAGCAGCATCCACACACTTCGTGAAAGTACGGGGTGAGAGTGCAAGGCCGAAAGGAAGAACCCGATATTGGTAAGCTTCGCCCCTTAAAGCAAACCTTAGGAACTTCCTGTGATGAGGAAGGATGGAGACATGAAAGTATGCGTCTTTTAGATCTATTGTAACAAAGCAGACCTCTGACCTGATCTGAGACACAACTTGCTTGATGGTGAGCATTCTGAACTTCAGTCTCATGACTGAGTGGTTCAACTGACGTAGATCTAAAATGGGACGCAGCCCCCAATCCTTCTGCGGAACAATGAAGTACCGGCTGTAGAACCCGGAATCTCTCGAGACTAGCCTCCGGTGTACTTGTAGCTGCTAATTCGGTGCCCTGAAACGGAAGACCTGCAGGAGACGACCGAACTAGCTGCTCTAGAGACCCCCGAGGGGGTAGCGAGCCCCTCAGCTCTGCTACGTTTCCGGGAGGAAGAGACTGAGGGAAGCACTCACTGGAGACCGCTGCGCCCTGAAACACCAATGGCGGCAGGGTTGGCAGAATGATCTCCCGAGGGCACTGAGGAGAGACAGAGACTGTATGATGCGGTGCACCCCGCTCTTCCCCAGTAGGGATTGCCCTCACAGGTCCAGAGCTCCTGACATCAGGACCTTTTGATCGAGGAATTCCTTTGAATCACAACCCTCAGATCGGGCTTCGACTGCGAAGCCCCCGACTTAGAGCAATGCTGACCTCGGTCCCATTGCGGGGGAGTACGAGAAGCTCTGTATCTGTGCCTCACGGTATGAGGAGGAGGTACACAGCGAGGACTGCTCCCTCCCAGCAGCCCCCGAAGCTAGAGAATGGCGAGGGAGGAACCGCTGGAATGCCCCCGCCTGTTTACGGGCCTCCTGGTACCTGTTGACGACGGAATTGACGGCATCGCCGAACAGGCCAGAAGGCGCAAGTGGGGCGTCCATGAGGAAGACCCTGTACTTTTCTTTAATATCTGACAGGGTCAACCAGAGATGCCTCTCCGCTGCCACTAGAGCTGCCATTGACCGCCCTGTCTTGGCGCGGAGAGACAAATCAGTGGTCCTACGAAGCTCTGCAATATCGTTTGATGGGGGACCCCCCATCCCATTGTTTGGGAAGAACATGTAGCGCTATTTATGGCGTAAAAAGAAAACATCATCCCAACATGAAAACATCATCCCAACAGTGAATTATGGTGGTGGGAGCATCATGATTTGGGGCTGCTTTGCTGCTTCTGGACCTGCCACTTGCTATTGTGGAGGGGAAAATATATTTTTCCAAGTTTATCAGGATATACTACAGGATAATCTCAGGGTGGCTGTATGCAAGCTGAAGCTCAGAAGAAACTGGTTGATGCAGCAGGATAATAACCCTAAACATTGAAGTAAATCTTCTACAGAATGGCTTCGGAGACATAAATTCCACCTTTTGGAGTGGCCCAGTCAAGCCCAGACATCAACCCAATAGAGATGCTGTGGATGGACCTCAAAAGAGCCATTCACACCAGATGTCATAAGAATATGGGTGAGCTGAAGCAGTTCTGTAAGGAAGAATGGTCCAAAATTACTCCTGGACGTTGTGCAGTTCTAATACACAGCTACAGGAAGCACTTGCTGAGGTTATTGCTGCCAAAAGTGGTTCAACCAGTTATTAAAGCACTGTTTCACTTACTTTTTCCACTATCACTTTGTATGTTTAATGGTTGTGTTCAATAAAAACATGATTGTTTGTGTTTTATAATCGTTATATTGTGAAATATTGTGTTTGTTGATATTTGTGACTTTGGTGAAGATCAGATCACATGACCAAGATTTCATGACCAATTTAAGCAGAAAACCAGGAAATTGAAAATAGTTATCTTACTTTTTCTTACAACTATACTTGTAAAAAAAAAAACTCAAAAGTAGTGTGGAAGTGATGCATTTGTTTTGTTGCAGTGACTATTAAACCCAGCAGATGGCAATATGGCTTCAATATCATTGTGACTTTCTTGCTGCAGTTGACTGTTCGAAAAACAGTCAAGTCAAGTCACCTTTATTTATATAGCGCTTTTAACAATACAGATTGTGTCAAAGCAACTGTACAGCATTAATTAGGAAAATAGTGTGTCATTAATGCAAAGTGACAATAGTAAACACTCATTTTTCAGTTAAAGACAGGTCATCATTGAATTCAGTGATGTCATCATCCAGCTCAGTTCAGTTTAAATAGTATCTGTGCAATCAAGTCACTTCAACAGTGATGTTGTAGATTGCATACTTTTCCGTTGACAGAGAAGTCTGTTGAGAAATGTTCTCAATAGATGTACAATTGCATCTTGTGCATTAAAGTATCAATGTCCCCATAATAAAAAATGAAGAATGTTAATAATTGTTCACAGTCCAAAGTATACAATGAACAATAGTCGGCAAACTCAAAATAAATAAATAAATAAATAAAAGATAAAAATGAATAACCAAAAAAGATAAAAGTCAAATAAATTCTTACTCCCATATATACCCCATATATGCATGACATCTTTTAAAGCCATTTGACAGCTTTGTGTGAGAAAATTTAAAATGTTTTTTTCTTTTTTTGAAAATTCAATCAAATCAAATTATCGCAAGGTGGCATAAAGGATAGAGGATAATACATTATCTATTAGCATTTCCAAACTTATGGGGTAAGTGGTGGAAAGTAGGAAAAAACTTGAAAGAACAAGCACACAGTACAGGCAGACAGATCAAAACAAGATATCACTGGATGTGAAGTGTTAATTTAGAATGTAAATGAAAATCAATCAATCAATCTACTGATCGTGTGTCAAGGCAGTATACCACCAGGGCCGTCACTCTTTAGATTTCAATGAAGAGAGAAAACAGTAACAATGGAGCATTGCCAGCAATGCAGGGTCTTGTTTAAAGGGGTCATATGATGCTATTTTAAAGATCATTATTTTGTGTATTTGGTGTAACAGAATATGTTGACATGCTTTAATGTTCAAAAAACACATTATTTTTCAAATACTATACATTATTGTAGGTCCTGTTGGGGGAAGAGAGCCTTTTGTGGCTTTAACCACAACCTGACATAAAAAAACAATAGTTTTGTGCCTCTGTGTGAAGCAGACTGCCCTGGACGGAGTGCTGAAGTGACTAAACAACAGGGGGAATCTGTACTACAGAATGAGCATATTGTCTCAGCAATGTTGCATTGTTGTAGTGCATTGTCGGGGATGGCTTTCCTGAGCCAAAGTTCACATTTTGTATCACCTTTGGTCCTTTCAAGTATGTTGGAAAGAGCTGGAACAAGAACGGCTTCCCCAACAGGGAATAAGCTGCTTAAAAGTAGACGACTACTGTTTTGCCAGAAAGACATAGCTGGGTTAGTCATGGCTGCTTCCAGGATTTCGATAACTCAAAAAGAAAGCGAGTCGAGAGCAATGCACTTTCAGTTTAAATTCCAACACTGCATGCAACTGGCAGTACTATCAAGTGCCGCTCGAGTGTGCTCAGTGCCCAAACACTTAACACACTGTGTGTACAGTATCCTCACTCAGTTATAAAACGAGAACATGGTGGCATACACTTCCAAAATCCACAAGTCTATATCACAGGCTAGATGAATTGATTTCTGAAAAAAAAAAATTTTTTTTAAGTGTGATGGCATTGGTGCTTTCTTACGAGGTGCTGGTGATACAGTTAAACTGTTCCACTAAATATTGTAGAAACTTAATTTGCTGTAAAGTTGCTTTGCAATGATTTGTATCGTGAAAAGCGCTGTACAAATAAACTTGAATTGAATTAAATTTAATTACTGTAAAGTGGAAGGTTTTAGGAACAGCAGAATCTCAGCCACCAAATTCTGAGGAGCATGCTGTGTAAAAGTGACCAACACTCTACTGATTCCAAAGTGAACAGTTCCAAACTCCCATAAGCATTAATACCAGCTCAAGACCTTTTTGGTGGGAGATTCATTCAAGCTGCATGCAAGCTTCATATCAAGTACAATGCGAAGTGGCGGATAGAGTGGTGTGAAACACATTGCCACTGGACTCTGATGATGGTTGTGTCTGGGTTTGGCAGATGCTAGGAGAACCTTACCGACCTGACTGCATTGTGCCAACTGTAAAGTTTGGTGGAGGAGGGGGCTGTTTTACAGGGTGTTGCAGGGTCAAAAATGAGACACAAACAACAGCTATAGCTTCAATTCCCTGGAGGGGCTTTTATTGTAGACTGAACAGTGTAAACTCCTATGTGCATAGGTGGTGTGAGAAAGCCACATTGTTTCCGGCGTCTATGGTGAGTTTGGGTAGCAAGCATAGAGGTTTCTCAGTCCATGCCTTTGAGAAAGGAGAGATAGAGAAAACATTAGTCTTGCATTCTCTTTGTGGCATTCTTCCAGAGTATGTATTGTGTGGCATTTTTATCAGGCTGTTGTGAATGTGGTTAGGTGCTTCCTCACTTGCATTTCCTCTTCCCCCATACATGCATATCCATCAGCTGCTGTAAGGTGGCGGATTTCCCATGCAGGCTGAATGAAAGATCTGTGTATTGCCAGTGCCCACTATGGGTACTGAAGGCTGTATTCTCTTGTGCCGACAGAGTCAAGGGGACCTGCCAGTATCCCTTGATAAGATTCAAAGTGGAGATGAACCAGGCCATTCAGTAAGCTCATCCACACAGAACATGGGATACACATCGAAGGTGGAGACCTCATTCAGTTTCTTCAAGTCATTACAGAACCAAAAGGGGCCGTCAGGGTTAGGATAAACCATTAGGATGAACCATGAACCATTACAATGGGGATGAACCAAGGGCTGTCAGACCCTTTAAAGATTCCAAGCTTGAGCATTTTCTGAACTTCACCCTCAACAGCCTGTCTTCAAGCTTCTGGTACCCTGTCGGGCCACTCTGGGATGCTCTGTGGCTGAAGCCTGCATCATAACACTCTGATCGGTCAAATGATCTCTTGGGTCCACCTGAGGCCAGTTGGTCAACGGAGATTGTGTTGGGGGAAGAGAGCCTTTTGTGGCTTTAACCACAACCTGACATAAAAAAACAATAGTTTTGTGCCTCTGTGTGAAGCAGACTGCCCTGGACGGAGTGCTGAAGTGACTAAACAACAGGGGGAATCTGTACTACAGAATGAGCATATTGTCTCAGCAATGTTGCATTGTTGTAGTGCATTGTCGGGGATGGCTTTCCTGAGCCAAAGTTCACATTTTGTATCACCTTTGGTCCTTTCAAGTATGTTGGAAAGAGCTGGAACAAGAACGGCTTCCCCAACAGGGAATAAGCTGCTTAAAAGTAGACGACTACTGTTTTGCCAGAAAGACATAGCTGGGTTAGTCATGGCTGCTTCCAGGATTTCGATAACTCAAAAAGAAAGCGAGTCGAGAGCAATGCACTTTCAGTTTAAATTCCAACACTGCATGCAACTGGCAGTACTATCAAGTGCCGCTCGAGTGTGCTCAGTGCCCAAACACTTAACACACTGTGTGTACAGTATCCTCACTCAGTTATAAAACGAGAACATGGTGGCATACACTTCCAAAATCCACAAGTCTATATCACAGGCTAGATGAATTGATTTCTGAAAAAAAAAAATTTTTTTTAAGTGTGATGGCATTGGTGCTTTCTTACGAGGTGCTGGTGATACAGTTAAACTGTTTTGTTTCCATACAGGCTTCAGTCAATCTACACACCTTTAGGGGATTTTCCACATGGCATCAGCCCTGACGCAGCATTGAGTGAACCTATGAAAGGGAATATTTAAATAAATAAAATAAAACCTTGTAGTGTCCAACATGTCCAATATGCTAAATTATTATCATGCTACTGGCTACATGCTACTGAACAGGGATTTGCAATTTTGCAAATGCATAAACAACAGCAGGTGTTTTTTTTTTTTTGGTTGATTTTTGACCATCAACCAAGTAACCTGTCCTAATTGGCATCCGTCAAATTTAGCTAATTTTTACAAGACTCATTGGAAAAATGTGCCTTTGGTGATATTTCTCCAAAATGAATACTTTGGTTCTTGCATGTTTTGTGATACTTTTTTAAGTGAAATGTCCACGGAGGCCCCCTAAAACAGATGAGCATGAATCTGCCAATGGTTTATTACATTGGTTGTTATATGCATTGTGGATGTTCAGAACATAAATTTCTAGTGAGTGGTGGTAAAATGTTAATGCTCTGTTGTGTTTTAAAATAACATACCACCTACACTAAACCCTATCTTAAATCTAACCAATTGTGTTAACAAAAGCAAATGTTACATAAAAATCATAAAGAAACCATGCTCATTTAATTTGCATAAACAAATCTTTATTACAGGACTCATACCCAAGTGCTCTACATTGCAAGTGGAATGCTGTACCAGGTGAGCTATCAAGCAAGTTTACTACATTAGAATAGCCATACATATGAAACTGGTTATGTGATGCAATAATCAAAATGTCTTAGCTACAAATCATGACCTGTGGTAAAAGTGTTTTGGGGTCATAACTGTCACATGTTTGTTTCTGTTTAGTTCATGTTTGCCCCATTTGGTTCTGTTCCTGTTCTCAATTAGTTAATCATCGTTCATTCTCTTCACCTGCGTTTTGTATTACTCATCTCGTTTACTCCTTGGTTTCCCTGTCTTTATAAGTCTTCAGTTTCTAGATGTTCTTTGTGTTGGATTAACGTTACTTTCAATGGTCCTAGTGTGTTGATGTTGATTAAAGACTCCTTACTTCTACTCCTTGTCATGCACCGTTACTACAACCACGACCGCGTGACAATAACATAGTATTGTGCAAGTATTGTGCTATAATATATATATATATATATATATATATATATATATATATATATCAACATTTCTGTATTCATTTACGTTTGAGCTGTCTAACAACTGATTAACAATGTAAGGATACAGATAAATGTTCTAATGGGAAGAGAACACAACACTTGTGATATTATGTGCTAATGCACTTTGCCACAAGCCTATCTCATTGCACACTTAACTGCTGCCCTTTGATTAATTGGCCATAAGCTACAGTTATATTAGAGGATGTATAGACGTGATACAATACTAATGAGTTTATTCTAGTGGCTCTGAATGTTAGGCTGGCCTTGATTTTTTCACACTTACCTCTTTATATATACTGTTAGTGTGTATATGATATTCAATTATTTATTCATATTGATATTTGCTGATTTTCACTCATTAAGCACTCAAATTCTTCTGAACACTTCTGATGATCTGCATGACTGGGATATTTCACCGAAAAATTTAAATTATTTTATTTAGTGTGAGTAAATGATGTCAGAATTCTAATTTCTGATTGAACTATTCTTTAAGTTTAATGGGTTGGAGGACAACACATGATATAATTTACATTAGTTAAAGTTACAGATATGATGAACTGGTAACGGAATAGGATTATTATTATCTTCCATGTAACACACCAAATAAGTATAATGATAGTTGCATGCAACTCTTTCCGAAGCTGGGTGGCCAGACAGACTGCCTGGCAGATGATTATAGGGAATCACACACATTACACACAACTGTTCAATTGTGCAAATGGCATATTAAAACCTACTTTATGACTTTGAGGGCCTCAAGAAAGAAACTATTCATATTCCAGTCAAAAAAGGACAAGTGTCCACTTGTGATGTCACATTTGAAGTATGGATACAGAAAGCACAATTAGCAGATGGGAAGTCTGTTTAAAGGGCACCCAAAATCAGACATTCATTCTTTTGATCACTCATTCATAGATATAGTGTCTGACAATTTAGCATGAATGAGTAAAATAAGTTTAATTGGCATGTTTGTTTAAGTGTCTGGTCCTCCCACATTATATCTGCAGAATGTGACAGGATATTGTTTGGCGCTCAACTACAGTAAATGCCTTAAACAAATCTACACTGTCCCAGCAGACTTGGACTCCTTCAGCCCTTAATTGTTAATGCATGAGGAAATGCATTCTGGGTAATAAAGATGTACACCACAGACATGACATAATAATTCTTAAGACCTAAGGGAGGAATGATTTGTGTACAGTTTAGTCAACATTATTCCCCCTTCCTGAATTTGTGCTATTTGATTAACTGCTGTGGATGTAAAAAGGACACTATTTCTCTCTGGGGTCAGTGTCTGTCAGTTTTAAACCCAAGGAGCACTTGTTCGTCTAATTGCTTCTAGAGGAATCACACATCTCAGCCTCCTCCACTTAAGATGTCTAATGGAAGCATTAATGTATTCTGAAAATATCTGGTGTACAAACAGAATAACTGATACAGATATAGCAACAAAACAGTATGTTTTATTTACAGTATACACATAGGAATCCATCATTGCTGAGTGATATACATGTAGCTGGCATTAATGCCTTTGATAAAAATGAACTGAAGAATAATCACTATGTAGATCCTAGTCGTGGTCATTTATTCCTGATTATTATTGATATTCACCACTTAAGTGATTCAAATGACCAAAGTAATAAAAGTTCATTTACAGTCTTCAGGGATGTTATGGCAAATGAGTTAATCATTCATCTCTATTCACACTTAAACTTTGCATTGATTCCCTATCTAAATATGGATGCTAATGTGATAAGAGAGGTTTAAGTTTCACTGAGAATTGAATTGAATCGAATGCTATTATATTATTCAGTGGTTGTATGATATGTTAATAGAATTAGGGGAACACCTTTCTTCTGTCTACTAACATGCTTATTATAGTATATAGTGTAAATGAGACTGCATACACGAATGGAGAGTTTTACACTGAGCATGTTGAACATTAATTTTTAAGATGGTGAACATATTAAAAGCATGAAAAGCATGATCATTTAAAAACATATTTTTATACCAAGTAAATTATATATGTAATAAATACAAAACCTTTACACAAAATAACAATAAACAACACTTTAACAACATTTATTAATTTTGGTTATGTATAATACATTTTTAACTATCCCATTTTTATAAATTAATATTGGTTATTGTTTTCTAAAAGGTCATGAAATAACAATGGTCAGTTATAAACGAATATTACCCTATAAAAATAAATTCTGGAAAAATATAGTTGTTCATTTCTAGTTCATCACACATAATGCATTACATGATGTTAACAGATTGATCTGTATTGTAAAGTATATCCTTTTCTATTGAAACTAAACACATAAGATTTGGAAAAGGTGTGAAGTGGCTCTTGTCATTAGTTCACAAACAGCCACACAATAAACTGCAGTCATCTGCAGTCATCCACACAGTGGATCACATTTTTGATATTGAACACCATTGACAAGCAAGAGTATTTATAGGGGCAATGCCTGTGTGCGTGGCAATGAACCCAAGGACTGGAAACCATGTTATAGCATAGTGAGAAAGGCTTTAATATGCCTGTTTTCCCTCCCTTCTCCATCCTAATCCAATTGCGAAGAACTGACTTTCCGGCTTCTTGTGGCTAATGGAGTGTCAAATCACACTTCCAGCAGCTAAAAATACATGTATTCAGTACACCCTATGACGAAGAGAACAAACTAATTCAGTTTGGCTGTCTTCATCTCCAGTCAGTGTTAAGGTATGATTCATCTTCCCAGGCTATAGCAGCTTTGCCTAGATGTGTGAGGCGTCAGGGTGGCGAGGATGTCCAGCGCTTTGTATAGAACTGAAGTGAATAAAGGACAGCCAAAGAATTCCAAATTTTTCTTTCGAATAAATAATAATAATAATCCAGGATGATCTGGGTGTTACTTTTGCTGAGCTTGGTCAAGTGATAATAGTAATCATAAAACAGATTTACAGAGGTAATTTTACAGCAGACACTACAGTAAGCATCCAGCACAGTGTAAATGGTGTAATACAATTATCGTGAGCTTAAAAACATCATCTAGCTCATATGCTGGAATTTTATTTAAAGTAAAATACTTTAACAATGGCAGCAAGTCAAGCCAACAATGTCAACCAGTTTCCAGAATGAACAAATTTCCATGCTGATTCAGGCTATTTCATGATTTAACAGTCACCCATTTAACTTCTCACGCAGATTTCTTTATCAGTGGGAATATTCAACTGGAATAAAAAAAGTAGAATGAATTAATTACTGTAACCATTACAGTGAATTAACCTGTACCCATTTTGGAGCTGCTTTGATTTTACATAAAGTGTTTGAGTATTAGTGGTTCGATTCAGAATTGAATTTAAATTCCAGTTCAGTTTCAGAATTTAAAATAAGTTTAAAATTTGCTAAAAGGATGCTAAACTGCAAGTCAAGTTTGAATATAAGAAGCTGGAATGAAAGTTATAAAAAATAATAACTGCAATTGCAAAACTACAAAATTTGGATGGATGGATGGATGGATGGATGGAGATAGAAATGCCCCTGTTTTACACAACCCTTCTGCAGCTGTTCACCAAGCATGGTATTTCCGAGTCTCTAGTTGGGCACCAGCACACCATCATCTCCTAACATGGAAAAACACAATGCATACTAGTGACCAGTCATTCAACAGGGTCAGTTGACTGAATTGCTTTCAGAACTTTTTTCCCCCAGCAGTTCCCAGAATGTTTTTCCCTTCAGTTTGCATTACAAATTCTGTTAGTCAATGAGGATTCCACTTTGAGAAGATCTTCCCTGAAGGATTAATACCTTGCCCAAACCACGTTTGCAAAATGTGGCTCTGTTGTGTAAATGGATCCTGTTCTAGCAGAGAGTTAATGTAAATGTCAGTGTCAGTATGTCTCTTGTGCGGTCTGTGACTTTCCAATAAAGTGATATTTTGTGAGCTCTGATCGCCACACAGCTTTTTCGTTCATTCTCAGGTTGCTGCAAAGTGCCCCATTAGGATCAGGCATAAACATATCTAGCTGACCAAGCAAACAAAATAACCCATTAAAAGGGGCATTTTCAAAATAATATTACAAGCTTTTAAAAACACCTAATGCGCAGCCAGCAGAAAGAGAATTATGAAAAGATTTTACCTCTCAAATGTCAATACTTTTGCAAACTGTCTTTATATGTTGTATTCCCCACTAATATAAAGTCATTATTTTGTAGTTTAACATTATTGAATGAAATATGTTTTAAAAATAAACTGAAGTCTCTTGTTTCTTTTGCAGTGGGAACTGCCATATTCATAACTAAGAATACATGTAGCTGCCTGCACATATCTGGAAAGGAATCAAATGTTGTTGTTACGGAGCCGACGAGACGAGAGGCATGCGGATCCATTTGCAAAGCTTTATTCATAAACATGGTCAAAACAGGCAAGGGTCAGACAATGGCACACAGGTATATCGAGGGCAAGACAAAAGTAATCCAAAGCGGGCATGGTCGATCGGCGTCTAACAGTATCCAGAGGGTTTGACAAGAGGGGTAATCCGATAACATAAGCAATAGTTCAGGCAAGGTGCAAACACAGTCCGAACGGCAAGACGAAAGGGATAATCCAAGATAGGCGAATAATTCCAGGGCAGGCAGCTGACAGGATGAGAAAAACAGACTGGAATCAAGACACTGGTATAACAAGACTAAACTAGGAGAGGAAACTGGCTCCGTAAAGTGGTACCGCTTAGAGAGCGATAAACGCAAACAATACTCAGCCTTGAATGGTGGTGTGAGACTGATTTATATAGTGGGTGTTATTGGTAGCAGCTGTGTGTGATTGGTTTCAGGTGAGCTTGTGATTAGTGCAATGGAGCATGGGAAATGTAGTCCAGGGTGATGTGTAGCAGTCTGTGTGGTGTGAGAGTTAATATCATGGGAGGGCAATGGTCAATACCATGGCAAGTGGATGGAAGTTCATGGACCGGATTCGTGACATAACCCCCCC
>NW_015505597.1:811888-820276 GCF_001515645.1 Sinocyclocheilus grahami
GGAGTGGTCGTCCGTGCCGACCTCCTCGCCCCCCCCCCCCCCCCCCCCCCCCAAGGAGCGGCTTCCAGACGCTCCTAACTCACAATCCAGGAGGGCGGTGGAGCGGAGGCAGAACAGGGGGGGGATGGAGGGCCAGGTCCACGTGGAAGTGGACAGACCGGGGACTGAGACAGTGTAGGCAGAGCAGAGAACCCGGGTGGAGCCGGCAGAGCAGGTGGAGCTGAGGACCACCACAGCTGAGCAGACGGGTCCGAAGATCCCCACGGTGAAGCAGAAGACCACCAGAGCAGGACAGGAGACCACCAGGCCGGAGCAGAAGACCACCAAGCCAGAGCAGACAGAGCAGAAGACCATCACGATGGCGCAGACGGGACAGAAGCCCACCAGGGCAAGACAGCAGATCACCATGGAGGAGCAGACAGAACAGGCAGAGCAGAAAACCACCACAGCGGAGCGGACAGAGCATAAACCCCTTGTAAAGACTGGGACCTAGGGAAAACTGAGACACAAGAAACAAAGAGAGCATATACGGTCTCAAGGACCGAGGCAGAGGACACAAGAAGTTCCTCAATATTTTCTCTGATGACAACTGAGTGGGCAGATATTTCAAAACCATGCTTACTGACTGAAACTAGACAATCAGACAGTTCATAAACGAACTCCCAAACTAGGACTGGCAAGACAGACAATTCAGATACATTTGGGGGAACAGAACAAGCAGATAGTTCATGAATTGTCTCTATGATAGTGACAGGGTTAACGGGACAAACATGGAATGCATTTATGGTTTCTGGGCTCAGAACTGGACTAATGGGGCAACTAACAGGTTCCTTGTTTTGAACTGGACAGACAGATGGTTCAACAGACTCATTGGGGAAAATGGGACAGACAGACAATTCA
Organism: Sinocyclocheilus grahami; assembly: GCF_001515645.1. NCBI lineage: Eukaryota > Metazoa > Chordata > Actinopteri > Cypriniformes > Cyprinidae > Sinocyclocheilus > Sinocyclocheilus grahami. The sequence goes on from NW_015505597.1 coordinate 812,789, forward strand.
AAAACTGATTCATAGGTTGATCTAGGACAGACTGACGGTTCATGATCAGACTGATTGACAGAAACTGACAAGACAGAGAGTTCAAAATCAGCATATAGATGGACAGACAGATCACAATCAGCCTCCATGGCTGATTCAGAACAGTACGAGAGTTCAGAGATGGCCTCCTCGGCATGTTCAGAGTAGGATAAAAGTTCATAAATGGCCTTTGTAGCCTTGACAGGACAGGCAGAGAGTTCACAGATGGCCTCCATAGCCGTGACAGGACGGGCAGAGAGTTCACAGACGGCCTCCATAGCCGTGACAGGATGGGCAGAGAGTTCACAGACGGCCTCCATAGCCGTGACAGGACAGGCAGAGAGTTCACAAACGGCCTCCATAGCCGTGACAGGACGGGCAGAGGGTTCACAGATGGCCTCCATAGCAGTGACAGGACAGGCAGAGAGATCACAAACGGCCTCCATAGCCATGACAGGATGGGCAGAGGGTTCACAGACAGCCTCCTTGGATGGAACAGAACAGGATGAGAGTTCACAAGTGGATACTACTGCCACCTCTGGAGGTTCTACAGCAATACCAGCAGGAAACAGGGAGAGTTCATTAACATTCACCTTAACAGGACAGATACGGAGTTCAGCAACGGTCACTTTGACCATGACAGGACAGATGGAGAACTCATAAACGGCCTCCTTGGCCGTGGCTGGGAAGGCAGAGAGTTCGTAAATGGATACCACTGACACCTCTGGAGGTTCTGCAGCGGTTGCCGCTACCTCTGGAGGTTCTACAGCAGTAACTTCAGGAAACAGGGAGAAGTCAGTAACGGTCTCTTCGACCGCAACACGACAGGCTGAGAGTGCATTGCTGGGCGCCACCACCACGGCCAGTAACCGTCTCTGCGACCGCAACACGACAGGCTGAGAGTGCATTGCTGGGCGCCACCACCACGCAAGGAGCTGAAGCGAGCGTCTCCACCTCGGGAGGTTCTGTGGTGGTGTATGCAGCCCAAACACACCATAGAGCGATCCCCATCAAGGGAAGCGCTTCAGTCAGAAGAATCAGTTCAGGAACAGGAGGGCTAGACTGAGTGGGTTTGGGGATACCAGCGGCGCGTGCAGACACCAGCGGTGCATCCCTCACACTGGATACCAGACTGGTATACCGAAGGACTGACCTTGAAGATCTGGGTGCAACAGACAGGATGTGATGAGACTCTGAACGATCAGTTGAGACATGACTGGACTCATAACGAGCAGCTGTGACTTGACTCATGATGAAGATCAACCGTGACTTGACTGGACTCAGGAAGATTGACTGTGACTTGACTGGACTCAGGAAGATCAGCTGTGACTTGACTTGGCTCAGGAAGATCAGCTGTGACTTGACTTGACTCATGAAGATCGACCGTGACTTGACTGGACACAGGAAGATCGACCGTGACTTGACTGAACTCGTGAAGATCAGCGGTGGCTTGACTTGAGGCATGAAGATAAACTGTGACTTGACTAGACTCATGAAGATCAACTGTGACTTGACTAGACTCATGAAGATCAACTGTGACTTGACTTGATTCATGATTGGCAGCTGTGATATAACGGGGCGCTGTTGTGTCTGCCATTTTGTGAGCATGCTCTAGTGCAGCCGCCATTACACGAGTGAGTGCGGGGTCGCGTTCCTCCACGACACCCACAGTGAACGATGAACCAACAGTCAACAAAGCATGATTCATAAATTGAACGAGAGATGAATGGGGACCCTCACCGATTAAATGTGATTTGAGCGGTTCATTTACTCCATCACAGAAAAAGTTTATCAATACACTGTCTGGAAAATCGGAATAACACACAATGTCCAGATACTCTTGAATATAGCCTTCAAGTGGGCGTGTGCCCTGCTTTAGGGCTAATAACAGTTTTGCAATGTCCATACCTGGCCAATGTCCACGTGAAAAGCTGCTGTATCCTTCTAGGGCCGAGTATTCTGTAACGGAGCCGACGAGATGAGAGGCATGCGGATCCATTTGCAAAGCTTTATTCTTAAACATGGTCAAAACAGGCAAGGGTCAGACAATGGCACACAGGTATATCGAGGGCAAGACAAGAGTAATCCAAAGCTGGCGTGGTCGATCGGCGGCTAACAGTATCCAGAGGGCTTGACAAGATAACATGAGCAATAGTTCAGGCAAGGTGCAAACACAGTCCGAACGGCAAGACGAAAGGGATAATCCAAGATAGGCTAATAATTCCAGGGCAGGCAGCTGACAGACAGGATGAGAAAAACAGACTGGAATCAAAACACCGGTATAACAAGACTAAACTAGGAGAGGAAACTGGCTCCATAAAGTGCTACCACTTAGAGAGCGATAAACACAAACAATACTCAGCCTTGAATGGTGGTGTGAGACTGATTTATATAGTGTGTGTTATTGGTAGCAGCTATGTGTGATTAGTTTCAGGTGAGCTTGTGATTAGTGCAATGGAGCATGGGAAATGTAGTTCAGGGTGATGTGTAACAGTCTGTGTGGTGTGAGTTAATATCATGGGAGGGTGACCTCTGGTGGCAAGTAGATGGACGTTCATGGACCGGATTTATGACAGTTGTTCTGTGTCTGCACAGCATCGTAAAAAATGTAAATGTATTTAAATATTTTGCATAAAACTATTTATTATTTATTTTTAAAAACAGTCATTTAATTAATTGAAAAATGAATGAAAAAAATCATCCCCAGATAAATAGCTAAAAATGAGCCAGTAATATTATCTGATTATTTTCAGAAACGTTAACAAGGGCGCATGGTCTTTTCCTTATTAACATCCATCTGAATGGGTGGAGTGTCTAATGAACTTTAATAGTGAGGTCCTGCTTACTGGGATTGACAGCCAAACCCCTCCCATTCTGTCTCCTCAGCATGCTTTTTCACACACAAACATATGCACACCCTCTCACACACACGTCCAAACACAGTTACACATCCACAGTCTTGCACGTCTGGACAGAATGATCAATAAAGAGTCACAATCTTCAGACCACCTTACAACAGCCTCACGCAGAGGGGTAAGCAAATACACCTTTTATCACTGTATTAATAATGGCATGATTGTTACAGAAATGTATGTATTTTGTATTTGATATTTGTTTTCTTATCAGATCATGTAGGATTAGATCATAGCACAAATGTTTGGTTAGATTTATGAAGAATTTCATTGATTTTGTTGTACTCTTTTATTGATTGGTATGATATATCTGAAACCTGCCATATAATGTTATATCTCTACAAAAGAGCAATTTGTGGGCTTGCATCTCAAAATAAATATATGTGTATATAATATGTGACCCTGGACCACAAAACCAGTCTTAATTCACTGGGGTATATTTGTAGCAATAGCCAAAAATACATTGTATTTGTCAAAATTATAGATTTTTATTTTATCCCAAAAATCATTAGGATATTAAGTAAAGATCATGTTCCATGAAGATATTTTGTAAATGTCCTACTGTAAATGTATCAAAACTTAATGTTTGATTAGTAATATGCATTGCTAAGGACTTCATTTGGATAACTTTAAAGGTGATTTTCTCAATATTTAGATTTTTTTTTTGGACCCTCAGATCCCAGATTTTCAAATAGTTGTATCTCGACCAAATATTGTCCTATTTTAACAAACCATACATCAATGGAAAGCTTATTTATTCAATCTCAATTTTGAATAATTGACACTTAAGACTTTATGGTCCAGGGTCAGATATATAATTTAAATAAGCAATTCCATGGTAAGATGTTTTGAATGACAGCACAGAAGCAGTATTAGAAAGATGTTAATACTGTATGTCTTTGAGTTCAAAATGCTAACCACTTTCTTTGATCAAATTAGAAACTGAAACCATAATATGGGTTAGGGTAAGAGGCTCCAGGATGATATGAGTACATACTTATATCTGGTTGAGTAGGGTACAAAACTGAGTGTGCTCCTGACCATTTTTACAGAAGATAACAAACCTATGATTGACAGAGTGCCTGTGGGCTTGACAGTGTGTGGAAGAGTTTCCGAAATCTCACAACATGGCACTTTTAAAAAAAAAATTCCTCAAGCAAATGCTGAAAGTCATTAGTTGGGGAATTCATTTAGAAAGTAACATTTTTATTAACAGTTCCCAGGCTCAACAAATAACCCTCTTCCTCAATTACTCACTGTAAAATTAATTTGTCAGTAAAAAAAAAAAGCTTAATAAAGGCTTAATAATTATGTAATAACATAACATCTAAATTGAAGCATCGTGATTGCAAGGTTACATTAAGTTACCTTAAAATTTAAAGTTCACCTCATAATTTTAAATGCACATTTTAATCTTTTATGCGCATGTTGGATAAATGATTGCTTGATGTCTAGATTCAAAGCATGACTACATGGTTTTCTAAAGTAATTGCCAATAAAATGTTTTTTTTTTAAATCCCCTGAATAAATTTTTTTTCCTACTTGATCTTCTATTATAAATAGTGTTCAGCTATTAGTTGCATGTTAATCAATCTGGAAATTTGATATATTCATCTTTTTGTCTGTAGGTGAGGATGGCAAAAGTGGCAATAGCTTTGGCCGCCGCCTTTATGCTGGCCAGCATAGCAGTCATCATATCTATAGCAGTTGTACAAAATCATAAGAAGACTTACATATCCCGTGGATTAAAGGTAACATTATGTCATTTGAGCATGCATGATACAAGTGGGAACCTATTAAACTGACTAATAAACTGGGTTCCCTTTAGAGTGTATAAAATTATGAGGCATAAAAGTATAATTGGTGCTTACCAGTCATGTTCAAGAATAGCTTTTCCTTAACTTATTTGTTATTTAAAAATATATAATATTATTTGTTTAATAATATATAATATATGGGTTTCCTATTAGTTTTAGTGAAAACAAATACTTGTTTTTTTTTACAACACTCACCGGAAACCTGTTTCTACACACAAAAACAGTGGATAATCACCATTGATGGAGTTATTTAATTCCAATGCTGCATCCTTAATATTAAGATAGATGATCCTTTTGATGGCTCATAAAGTCAATCCTTGAATATTTTCCCAACGGAAGAATGTGCTTTTATTAGTTTCTTCCAAAAGGGCTTCAGGCATTTAGACATGTCTGTTCTTGAATGCTTGACTCAGTCATGATTTAGACCATGGCAAATTGCTATTCATCAATGCATTTTGCGAAGAGTGCAAATGAATAAGCTCTTTATGGCTTTGCAAGATCTTGAGTAATTTGTATTTTATCTTGTAACAATGTCTTTCTTCACTTCTGTTGCTCTCTCTCTCTCCAGTATGGTATTGTTTTGGATGCAGGCTCCTCCAGGACCACTGTGTATCTCTATGAGTGGCCTGCCGAGAAAGAAAACAACACCGGGGTTGTGAGTGAGACCACAAAGTGTGAGGTTGAAGGTACAAATCAACTGACCTAAAACCTCGGAAGGTTTTTGTAAAGACATGGCTTATTCTTTACAGTGAATAGCTCAGAGATATAAATGGAACTTTACATGAATTCTGCCCAAGTTGGGTGGTCCATGATGTAAAAAAATAAATAAATAAATAAAATGATAATAATAATAATAATAGGATCAATTGTGAAAGCATGTTTTATACATCAAATGTGTGTATGCTGAGATCTTGACCTTCACTATTTAATCACTATTTAAGAAATAATACAACATAATACTCTCACAGTTTGCAGGTTGACTGTTCTTTCACAACATTTATTGAAATAGGAAAAGTAAAACATAAATAGTTGGTATATTAATAATTATTTTTAAAAGATAAAAAAATTATAATAAGTATAGTTCTTTACTACATTTTTTACTATTGTTCTTTACTACTCGTTTAACATAGGCAGTGATAAAATAATAATGCAACTTAAACATTTTATATATTACAGAAAGTAATGTAATAATAAAATGTGTCTTTTCAAGGCCCTGGAATTTCAGATCTTGGTAAAAATGGGGATCAGGATGAAAAGACATTGAAAAGTTTAAAAGATTGCATAGAAAAGATAACTGAGGTCATTCCTTCCCATCGGCATAACTCAACCCCAGTCTTCCTTGGGGCAACAGCAGGGATGAGGCTTCTACAGTAAGAACGATTTAAACAAATTCCATTCCTTAATTTTTTTTTGGTAATATTTTCTATTTATGTTCTTATCTCTATTGCTATATGTATCAGTTGAGCCATTTACTGTCATACTGAGAGTTCAGTGTTAGGTAATAGAATAGAATATATATAACATAATATTAGATAAAAGACAAATGGCCTCATGCACGTTCAGAGTGTTAAAATTATGTCCAAAGTGTTCAAATGATGTTATTTCTCAAATAACAATCAATTTTCAATCAATCAACAAATAAAATATCTAAATATTGCCCATAGCTTATGCTTAACATTTCCCCAAACAATGTCAATACGTGTACAGACTGCACTGCCATTAGCCATTTAATGTAGGGTTGAAAAAGAGAAAGGAGTTTCATTATGTTTTCCTGATTTCTACCAGAAATGTTTATATCAATATTTTCTTTAGATGCATTATATTAAGTATTTCCCAACATAAAACTATAATGACTATAATAACATTAAAAGTGACTAGTTTTAAACACAGCAAAGGTGGTCTGTCCCACCCCAGTGGTCGTAATGTTTTCCAATTTATTAAATAGTGTTAAATGCTATTTATATGTAGTGCAAATAGTGGCAGATATTATTTGAACCTCATTGTAGTTGTAGTACATTGTTAAATAGTGTTCAAGAATAACAACATATCCCTTGTATATGATACATACATCAATGTATGCTGCCTTAATGGGACCTTATCTTAACCATATTGAACCTGCTGATCAGTAAATGTGTCATCAAAGGTCCAGGAAGAGGATTTGAGCATGAGCCACAGTTCTGATAGTGCACAATATGAGCTTTACGTGTCATGGTCGATGTGCCAGCCCATTCGATTAACAGGATTATTTTGTCATTTTGTCTAGCTCAACCAGATAGGGGATGGGCAGAGCTAGTGTAAATAACATTTGCCAACAAGACGGGAAATTTTCACTCCAATATTTTTAATGATTAACTATTTTAATGACCAATTACCTATTATCATTACAAAAAGGTAACACTTTACTTAAAGCATTTATGTATAATGCATTATAAAATTAGTTTGAACGCATTAAGTATGCATTGTAATGCACATTATAATGCATTGTACAATCACATGAATAATTGTAACCACATTATAACACTTATCAATTCATTGTTACACTATGTATTTTAAATTTGGTTGTAATTACTTACGACAAGATATAATGTATTACAGCACACATTTTGAATAATTAAAATACATTATACCCTTTATTAGCCTTTTATAATGCATTATAAAGGCTTTAAGTAAAGTCTTATCATTTTGCATAGTTGTCACGATCTCTCTCTCTCTCTCTCTCTCTCTCTCTCTCTCTCTCTCTC
>NW_015505597.1:821321-823294 GCF_001515645.1 Sinocyclocheilus grahami
CTCTCTCTCTCTCTCTCTCTCTCTCTCTCTCTCTCTCTTTCCCAGGAATCCAGCAGCTGGGCTAGTCTGAAGCACCCCTGTTATCCTTCTGGCTACAATATATCCATGCTTGCAGAGGAGGTTTTTGGCAGTGAATGTACAAAGAATGATCTTCCAACGAAGTATAGCCCAAAGCGATATATTACTTTCTTTGGACAGAGTAACCCTGAACATTGCAAATTCTTGCTCAGGAGTATCTTTGACCTGACATCCTGCCAGGGAACTGAAAACTGTTCATTTGATGGAGTTTATCAACCACCACTCAGTGGAGACTTCATGGTAGGCATTTCTCTTAGTTAAGCTACACACTGTAGCAGAAATAGTGGTAATGCTTTAGATTAGGGAGTACATATTCACTGAGTTTTCACTCAATAAATTCCTAGCTGCTTATTAATAGTTAGTAAGGTAGTTGTTAAGTTTAGGTTTTGGGTAGGATTAAGGGATCTAAAATATGGTCATGCAGAATAAGGAATTAGTAATTAGTGCTAGTAATATGCATACTAAACAGCTAGTTAATAGTTAGAATTGAAAGTGTTACTGAAATAGTTCACCCAAAAATTAAAATCCTGTCATTATTTACTCAATCATTCCAAACTTGTATGCTTTTATTTTGCCTTACATCTCAATGATGTAATAATGCAGCTCTCAAATCAAATGGGCGCCTTTATGGTTAAGCCTCAATAATGTCAAATGTTATTAATTTCTTGCATGTTATTGTGACCAAACGATATGACATTTTTGCTTAGGCTTATGCAGGCTTCTACTGGACTGCCTGGGCTCTTAAAGTGGAGGGCTCCAAAAGTATGGAGACATTCAACACAAACATGAAACTGTTATGCTCCAAGGACTGGAAAACTGTGAGTATTGACCAGCTGCATAATCATGACAGGAAAATATAGACTGGGAGAAATGATTCTTTGTGTAGATTTGATTGATGTGTAAAATCAATAAAGCTACCTTTTAATGTCCCCCCGACCCCCTTTAGCTCAAGACATCCATCAAAGACATCAAAGACATCCATCTGAAGTCCTACTGCTATTCTGCAAATTATGTGCACAGCATTCTTGCAGATGGTTACAAGTTCAACACAGACAACTGGAAAAATCTAAATTTTCAGAAAGAGGTACATTTCATGTTTAGCATGAGATTAAAAAGATTAAGATTTTTGGACTATTCGCAATTTTTAGCAGGATTCTGAAAAAGGCCAAATGTATTATACTGCTTATTGGTTTACAAAATAACTAATCTCATTACAAAGAAACGTACTTGTTTACTAACGGAACCTCAGTTCCCTGAGATACGGGAACGAGTATTGCGTTTACTAAGATGCTTTGGGGAAAACTAATTTTTCTCAGAATACTGAAGCCTTTTTCAATCACGCAGTTTAACTACACGGCCATTGGTTTGTGCAGTGTATTATTAAAAATGAACCAATGGCTCGGCAGCGGAGCTGCACGAGCCTATGGCGACATAACCCGCCAAATTGGGCGATGCATCTGGCTATATAAGCGTGCACTTCGCCGAGGTTACGTTAGTAACCGAGTACGTTTCCTATCGATACTTCACTCGTACTGCGTCTGCTAAGATGCTTTGGGGAACCAGTATAATCCCGCCGTGCTATGTTAGAGGAACGACCAATGCTTGAACTTGCCTTGAGCACCAAGGGCCCAGAGGGACCAAGTAATTGCAGGGAAGCCCCACAGGAAGTGATAGGGCCAAACTCACAGAGGTCGGCCCGGCGCTAAGTAATCACTCCAAGAAAAATCGTACAGCCTCGGAACCCGGTGGGGGCCAAGAGCCTACAGAGAAGGCAAACGCCTGATTTAACACTGGTTTTACCAGATTAAGTCCATTTAAGCAGAAAGGACCCGAGCCTGTAAAGCTGGGAAATCCAGATTATAAAACCTGGTAAATGTGGACGGCGAGGCCCAGAC
>NW_015505597.1:825972-836298 GCF_001515645.1 Sinocyclocheilus grahami
TTAAAAGTGAACCAAGGCCGGGGCAGGGGGGCTCCAGGAGCCTATGGCGACATAGCCTGCCAATTTGGGCGATGCATCTGGCTATATAAGCGTGCACTTCGCCGAGGTTACGTTAGTAACCGAGTACGTTTCCTATCGATACTTCACTCGTACTGCGTCTGCTAAGATGCTTCAGTATAATAGTATAATCCCGCCGTGCTATGTTAGAGGAACGACCAATGCTTGAACTTGCCTTGAGCACCAAGGGCCCAAAGTAATTGCGGGGCCAAGAGCCTACAGAGAAGGCAAACGCCTGATTTAACACTGGTTTTACCAGATTAAGTCCATTTAAGCAGAAAGGACCCGAGCCTGTAAAGCTGGGAAATCCAGATTATAAAACCTGGTAAATGTGGACGGCGAGGCCCAGCCGGCCGCCGCAAAAATTTCTGCAATGGAAACTCTGCTAGACCATGGGGCATTGAAGGCCCAAAGAAGAGTACGCTAGCTTGATAGCGTCAATTATCCATTTGGAAAGTCTCTGCTTCGTGACCGGAGACCCTCTGGTGCGGTCACCAAAGCATACAAATAGCTGATCCGACAGCCTGAATGGGGCGGAACGCTCAGTGTATATTCTCAATGCCCTGACGGAGCAGAGTAGATTTAACTCTTGGTCCTGCCCGAAGGAGGAAGCGCCGAAAGAGCTATCACCTGTGCTCTGAACGGAGTTGAGAGCACTTTAGGTGCATAACCATGCCTTGGCTTCAGGACAACCTTGGAGTCGTTGGGCCCTCAGAGCCCTCAACACCGTGGGCAGGTCCCATGTAGGGACGGTGACAGGGTGAGGCGGTTTGAGCCTCCTAGACCCCTTCAAAAAGTGAAAAACTAGGTTGTTCCTGCCCACCGACTGGCCAGCTCTAGGTGCGTGTGAGGCTGCTATGGCTGCTACATAGACCTTGAGCGTGGAAGGGGAGCGACCCTTATCCAACAGCTCCTGCAGGAAGGACAATATCAGAGATATGCCGCAGGAAATTGGGTCTGTGCCGATTTGGTGCTCTAGCCTGAGATATTGTGTTTAGAAAGCTCTCTGGGAGGCCAGAGGTGCAGAGCCCACAGCTCGGGCTGGGGGTGCCATATTGTTCTGTTCGCCTGAGAGAGGAGGTCTCGTCTCAGGGGGATGGGCCACGGGGCTGCTAGCACGGCCATTGGTTTGTGCAGTGTATTATTAAAAATGAACCAATGGCTCGGCAGCGGAGCTGCACGAGCCTATGGCGACATAGCCTGCCAATTTGGGCGATGCATCTGGCTATATAAGCGTGCACTTCGCCGAGGTTACGTTAGTAACCGAGTACGTTTCCTATCGATACTTCACTCGTACTGCGTCTGCTAAGATGCTTTGGGGAACCATTATAATCCCGCCGTGCTATGTTAGAGGAACGACCAATGCTTGAACTTGCCTTGAGCACCAAGGGCCCAGAGGGACCAAGTAATTGCAGGGAAGCCCCACAGGAAGTGATAGGGCCAAACTCACAGAGGTCGGCCCGGCGCTAAGTAATCACTCCAAGAAAAATCGTACAGCCTCGGAACCCGGTGGGGGCCAAGAGCCTACAGAGAAGGCAAACGCCTGATTTAACACTGGTTTTACCAGATTAAGTCCATTTAAGCAGAAAGGACCCGAGCCTGTAAAGCTGGGAAATCCAGATTATAAAACCTGGTAAATGTGGACGGCGAGGCCCAGCCGGCCGCCGCAAAAATTTCTGCAATGGAAACTCTGCTAGACCATGGGGCATTGAAGGCCCAAAGAAGAGTACGCTAGCTTGATAGCGTCAATTATCCATTTGGAAAGTCTCTGCTTCGTGACCGGAGACCCTCTGGTGCGGTCACCAAAGCATACAAATAGCTGATCCGACAGCCTGAATGGGGCGGAACGCTCAGTGTATATTCTCAATGCCCTGACGGAGCAGAGTAGATTTAACTCTTGGTCCTGCCCGAAGGAGGAAGCGCCGAAAGAGCTATCACCTGTGCTCTGAACGGAGTTGAGAGCACTTTAGGTGCATAACCATGCCTTGGCTTCAGGACAACCTTGGAGTCGTTGGGCCCTCAGAGCCCTCAACACCGTGGGCAGGTCCCATGTAGGGACGGTGACAGGGTGAGGCGGTTTGAGCCTCCTAGACCCCTTCAAAAAGTGAAAAACTAGGTTGTTCCTGCCCACCGACTGGCCAGCTCTAGGTGCGTGTGAGGCTGCTATGGCTGCTACATAGACCTTGAGCGTGGAAGGGGAGCGACCCTTATCCAACAGCTCCTGCAGGAAGGACAATATCAGAGATATGCCGCAGGAAATTGGGTCTGTGCCGATTTGGTGCTCTAGCCTGAGATATTGTGTTTAGAAAGCTCTCTGGGAGGCCAGAGGTGCAGAGCCCACAGCTCGGGCTGGGGGTGCCATATTGTTCTGTTCGCCTGAGAGAGGAGGTCTCGTCTCAGGGGGATGGGCCACGGGGCTGCTAGAAGCAGCTGAGACAGCTCTGCAAACTAGTGTTGGGTCCTCCAGAGCGGGGCCACCAACAGAACCTTGTGTTTCCGCTCCTTGATTCGCCTGATTACCTGTGGGATCAGGGCGATCGGGGGAAAAGCGTAAAGGAGGAGGTTGGGCCAGTCATGGGCCAACGCATTCTTGTCCTTCGAAAAGTAAATTGGGCAGTGAGAGTTGTCTTCTGAGGCGAAGAGGTCGACCTCTACCTTGCTGAAGATCTCCCAGATTCTTTGAACCGTATGTGGGTGGAGCATCAACTCTTCTGAGGGGATGTTGCTCCGAGATAGCATGTCTACTCCTTGGTTCAACCTGCCCAGCACACCCGTGTTGGAAGCGTCTGTCGAGACCACTTTCCTTCTGCAGAACATTCCCTGGAGTAAGCCACGTTCCATCCACCGAGTCTTTCCAAGGGGCCAGAGCTGCTATGCATGCCCGGTCCACATTGACACTAAGGCGTCCGAGATGCCAGGTGTGGGACGGAACTCGTGGTTTCAGCCAGCACTGAAGGGGCCACATGCGAAGCAGGCCCAGCTGAAGTACCGGAGACGCGGAGGCCATGAGGCCCAGCATCTTCTGAAATGCCTTGAAAGGGCAAGGGGCACCAACTTTGAATGAGGCCACAAGCTGCTGAATAGCCAGTGCACGTTCTGGCGCAACTACTCGAGTCGAGAACTGTTACCAGGAACGAGATCCGTTGGCTGGGGGACAGTCCGCTCTTGACAAAATTGACCCTGAGTCCCAGGCATTCTAAGTGGCTGAGGAGGAAGGATCTGTGAAATAGTAGCTCATCCTCCGACTGGGCCAAGATGAGCCAGTCATCGAGGTAATTCAAATGTGGATTCCCATCTATCTCAGCGGGGAAAGAGCCACATCCATGCACTACGTAAAAGTGCGAGGAGCTAGGGACAGTCCAAAGGCAAGGACCATGTATTGATATGCCACTCCCTCGAAGGCGAATCTCAAGAATTGTCTGTGGTGGGGGGCTATCTGGATGTGAAAGTAGGCGTCTTTCAGATCCAGCGAAAAGTACGAGTCCCCTGGGCACACTTGCGAGAGGATCTGTTTCAATGTAATCATCCTGAACAGCCGTTTCATGAAGGCTTGGTTCAGGTGCCTAAGATCGAGGATGGGCCTTAGATTTCCATCCTTTTTGGGGACAAGGAAATAGCGGCCTTGGAAGCCTGACTCGCTTTGAGCAGGGGGAACCGTTTCTACGGCTCCTATCGCCAGCAAATTCATCACCTCGGGGCACAGGACGTGTGCGTCTTTGCTCTAAACCGAGGTGGGAACCACGCCGCTGAATCGCGGGGGTCTTCGAACGAACAGCATTCTCTTTTTATCCACCTAAAAATATCAAACCACTCATTAGAACAGGAGTATAGTGTAAACAGAAGTGTAAACACTCAGGCAGATCAAAAGTGCTGAGCGCATTCTCTCAGATCCGCTCGTGGCGGACGAGGGGAGGGGCGGGGACATGAGCTCTCGTAGTGAGAGCGATCTGTCTCAGCGAGCGAAGCCTCAGCGTGGCCCAGGCGAGAGGTTCATTCAAATACGAAGCTGTCAGCGATATTGAATCATTGGTGGTAGCGTTCTGCTCTGATCGTCATAGAAGGATTGCACCGTTCGACAACGGGAGACGCCGATCCTCACGTGTAAACACACTGGCGGATCAAAGAGCTGCATGGAGAGTGATGCACGTGGGGGCTTTTGCCGGCGTTAAATCACTCATGCCTGATCGCTCATCCCCGCGAGTTCGCCCTTTCTTCCTCTGAGTAACTGGGAGGAGAGAAACACAAGAGCGGGGGAGGCAGGGCACAGCGACGCACGCACAAATGCGAAGCTGCCGGCGTTCTGCTTTGATCTGTCTAGGAGGATTAAACCGCTCGGTGTAATGAGGGGCACTGATCCTCACGTGTAACACACACTGGCAGATCAAGCACGCATGATGTGTGCCAGCATGAAATTTCTCAAGCCTGATCACTCAACCCGCAAGCTCGCCGTTGCTTCCTCCGAGGTAACTGGGAGGAGAGAAACATGAGAGCAGGGAGGCGGGGTCGTCTTCGGTGAACGAACAGGGACAGACTGCTTTCATGGTAAAAGCAGCCCGTCTCTGTGAGCTCAGTCATAGCGACACACCCGTAAATTCGAAGCTGTCAGTGACAGCATTCTGCTTCGATCAGCCTAAGAAGATAGTGCCGCTCGATGTAACGAGGGGCGCTGATCTTCATGTGTAAGCGACATCCGTGTAATCGACACGCAGCGGGGAGAGTGAGCACGCATGCTCTGTGTCGGTGTGAGATTGCTCAGACCCGGTTTCTTAGCTCCCAGACTTCGCTGTTTCTCTATCCGAGGCTCGCTGAGAGAGGAGAAATGGGAGAGCGGGGCTGCCTCATTGAAGGCGGTCCAGGAGCGGAAAAGAGCGAGACTTATGCTCTGAGTGAGCATTCTGTCTCAGTGAGCGCACAGCTCACTGCCCTTCTGCGGCGGATCAAAGTGCAGCGGGGAGAGCGAGCACGCGGGTACAGTGCCGGCATGCGATCGCTCAGACCTGGTTGCTTAGTTCCTTGACTCCGCTGTTCCTTTCTCCGAGGATCGCTGAAAGAGCATAAACGGAGAGTGGAGCTGCCTTCAATGAAGGCCGTCCGCGAGTGGAGAAGAGCAGGACTCATTCTCTCAGCGAGAGCATTCTGTTTCAGTGAAGTGCAGTCTCTGCATAGGGGCTGCCCAGACAGGCGATGCACTCACTGCTCTTCTGCATCATGCAAGATTCTGTGTACGAGCCACACTCGCAGTGCGACATTTGCAACAACGTCGCTAGAAATTTTGGTCTTTTAGAACTTACCTCTTAGAAAGAAGCTCTTTTTGGTTCGCCGGATGGCGGCAGGGGATCAGCTTGGTCCACTGCTGCTGCGACGCTGAAGGTGGCAGTGAAGCGGCGAATCGGCCGAGCAGAGGGTCGCTGGTTCAGCTTGATTCGCTGCGAAGGTGATTCTACGGCGAGAGGCTTCGAGTCTCATAGGTCAGCGAAGAACTTAGTTGTCGCTGAAGGAGAAGAAATCTGAGGATCCTATGGCGAAGTACACACTTATATAGCCAGATGTCCCACCCAAATTGTGTCGCCATAGGCTTGTGCAGCTCCGCTTTCCCCAAAGCATCTTAGCAGACACAGTACAAGTGAAGTATCGATAGGGAACTCAGTACTGCTTTTAACCAGATATATATCAAAAGAGGAAAATATGTAATTTATATTATCAAGCTGCATTCAAAGCATTTTCATATGCCGACACACATCCAGTTGTTTTCTTTCTTTTTAGTTCTGACACATTAATACAGCTTCATGAACAAAGGAGAAGAGTAAACGTTTGTAGCATCAGATTATGCAATAGAAGCCTATTAAATGAATATTCCATGTTCAATACAAGTTAAGCTCTATCAACAGCATTTTAGTATAATGTTGATTACCACAAAAAATTAATTTAAAAAATCTGGTTTACAGTAAAGCATTTACAATGGAAGTGCATGGGCAGTTCCAAATTCTTATAGCCACAAAGTGAAATAATTGTTTACTAACCATTTCTGTGCAATATGAAATGTATAGATTACATACATATATACATATACAGTGGTGGCCAAAATTATTAGAACACCTGACAGATCTGAAAATATTTACCTTTTTTTTGGCCTTCAAAATATGATTTCATTTCATAATGTTCATGAAACATGCAGATGGTTGCTCTGAGCACAACAAAAATCAAATGAAGTGAGTCGCACTCTTTTTATCCTTTTGCAGCAATTACAACAGCACATCTCTCTGGCATAGTGTCTATATATATTTATAATAATATAATATATTTCCTGAGAACTTCAACACTAATGTTATCCCATGCCTTCTGGAACTGGGGCCAAAGGCTTTCTTTTGAATGTACAATAGATCTGTCCAGTTTATTTTCCAACTTGCCCCAAATTTGATGGGGTTGAGATCTGGACTTTGAGGGGGCCAGTCCATCATTTTCAATGGTCCAGCAGATTCCTTCCGTCGCAGGTCGTTTAGAAAATAGTTCGTTTTATGCAGGTATTTTAATGGCCAATTCAACAAAAACAACTGAAACCTCTTAAATATGCCGTGTTCTAATAATTTTGTATGTTTTGCACTGTATACATATTACAACATTGCAAACATTGCACATAAGTCACTAAAACTAAATTTAGTAAATTTACAAATAATTACAAAGAAATGGCAAGTCACACAAAAAAGATTATTTACAGTGTGTAATAAACCAAGAATAATCCTTCAAATGTCTTTTCACAGTAAATGCATTTCTTAGCACCTGATTTTTGAGGAACACACATCAAATCTAGTAGCCTATGTGCTGTATCAGTGCATGAATGTCAAATATCTACCAGTGATATTCTCTCCCCCTCCAGCAAAGCAGTTCTGTCTATCAGAACTCTGGTGTGAACTGGACCTCTCCATACTGTATGTCTCTTTGTGTTTCACAGGTAAATAAGACCAGTATAGCCTGGTCCCTAGGCTACATGCTTGCACTTTCCAACATGATCCCAGCCGAAGGGAAAATCATCAAGCTACCCATAAACAACGTCCTCTTCACTGGGCTCCTCCTGCTGTTCTCTGCTTTGACAATTATCACCCTCACGTACCTCGTCATTGCGCTGGTGCGCTTTTGTTATTGAGGTTTTTATACTGAGTTCTCGTCTGTAGGTCAAGTGTCCCACTTAGGGAGGTTTTGTAAACCAGGAGATATGCTGATGTGTCAATGCAGATGTACCTGCTAAAGAAAGATTTTAATTTTAGATCCTGAAGGTCTTGAAGGTCCAGCGGTGCTAAGGTTAAAAAGAAGACACCTGATGTGAACACCAAATGTGTTCAAAACCTGTATTCAATGTCATTCTATCCAAAAAAGGCAGTGTACAGGTCTTTCTAGTCCAGGAATGCAGTAGCAAAGTCTTGTACTGTGGATTTGAAAGAAAACACTGAAGACAAAGAAAATAATTTAGCATATTTACAGTAAAAATATCTTCTAGGTCATGACAATGTTTTGATTGTGTATTGTATCTAATGTTTGTCTCATTCAACTGCATCATCCCTTATGTATCGTACATGTGTATTTCTGCATGTGCTCTTCAGCACACGTTGTCTTTGGATGAAATATGTCATAGTACTAATAAATGTTATGATTGTTAATGGCAGTGCAGTGAGGACTGGTGATTATGTATTTCAACTGATGATCTAGGCATTTGGCATTTAATGCTATTAAAGTAAGTAAAATTAACTCTAAGGACACTTTTTATATAGACAAGTCAAGCCATCTTTATTTATATAGTGCTTTATACAACACAGATTGTGTCATAGCAGCTTTACAGTGTTAAACAGGAAAATAATGTTTCAACAATGCAATCAAAATTCAATTATGCTGTAAAGCAGCTCTATACATAGAACAATAGAAAACAGTCAATTTTCCAGTTAAAGTCAGTTCAGCATTGATTCATTAATGTCATCGTCCAGCTCAGTTCAGTTCTCTTCCAACAGTGTTTGTACAAAGGGAAAAGTCAACAGTGGAAAGGCACCCAAACTCCATTGGTGACAGAAATGGAGTGGGGGGGCTTAGGAGAAACCAGGCTCAGCCAAACAAACATATAATAAATATATTCTATATAGATCTGAAAAATCTATTCATTTTAAACATAAAAATCTAAATTCCTTTATTGGAGACTAGGAATGATTGTAATATGTTTTCTTTGGAGTAAGACAAAGGATGGCAAGTCAAAGAAACATTTTAAACAAATGTATATAGAGCATACCTATGTACATGCATTTGATTTTATTAGATGTAATTCAGCCACAATATTATTGAAAATGTAAAACAAGTATACAAGTATCCATAAAGGTTTTCAAATCCGAAGTGTTTTATTGTTTATTGAAATATTACAGAATTATTTAAAATTCAGTAAATGTGAGGCTATTTTGCAAATAAATAAATACAGTTGTTCACATATTCTGCATCTTCCTTCTTTGCCGATTTGGAGGTGTTGTTGGCTTTGATCTTTGTTTCTTGTTGTTGTTTTTTTCATTGAGGCTCCACTTGGTTTTCTTATTTTTCTTCTTCCAAACAAGATTCATTTGTGATATTATAAAGAGAGACTATATTGCTCAACATACTCGCCTGGTTCCCAATCATCTCCTATTTCTGTAACTCACCATTCTCCCAGAAGAGGACAGTATAGTCCTAAAATACATTCTCAAGGTGCATTAAATCATTTCTAGATGTACTCTTTATGGATAGTGAAACAAAATGTGAAAAAAAAAATTTGAATAATACAACTGGTATAACTCATTTTCTTTGTAAAATTTAAGTGAAACAGTGTTACAAAGCCCTACATGCCTTCCTCTGTTTCACCAAAGTAACGTATTGTTAGTACTCTGAAATGATCATTTATTTATATGGGATCTTCAAACAATGCTTTTTTTTAGATGACAGTGGAAGACATTTCACATTTCAAGTTCCCACAGAAATGTTTTCACAACATTAACTGTAGCTGTAACTTCTTTGATGGAAATTAGTTACCACCGTAAATGTAATTGTCTTCTGACTGAGGATATTGTTTACACAAAAATCAAATGAAGATCACATATAACATTTGTGCATCAGCAATACGCCGTAAACTCTAGAAGCGCCCAGCCCAGGACAATAAATCTCCTCAGAAGGTTTTTTTTTAAGTCTCTTCTCATGTTACACAGCACATTCCTCTCCAAACCTCCACTCTGCTTTCCCTTCTCAAGTCCACCGTCCTCCTGCAACGTGTTGCTAGAGATCAGAGCTTTGTTCTGAGACTTTGGAAACATTGCAATGGAAACTCAAGAATAAACCTAGGGAAAGTCACTAAACAATGTGACTTTGGATGCATCTCATGCATACACCGGTCCAGTTAAGATGAGAGTAACTTTAAGAAGGTTTACATGCAGGAATAATACTGTGTTTGCATGGATGAGGAGCGCAGGAATGAAGGTGATGTGGCGCTGATGCTGTGATTGAACAGCCGGAACACATTAGACTTCTATCAGTGGTGTTTATAATGGTAAGTGTCCAATTGAGAACTTTTCATTATTGTACTAGCTCAGAATGATTTATCTGTAATTACTTTTGCACATTGACTGCTTTCCTAGAGTTTATATATTGCACAGGTCATGTTTAGTGGTGAATTATTAAATACTGAATGAATATTGCTTGAGACAATTCACAAAACTTGATGAAAGTATTGCTATTAAAATTGATCTGAATTCAGTAAAAAAAAAAAAAAATCAAATAGCTCAAAAGATCAGAGCTTTGTTCTGAGACTTTGGAAACGTTGCAATGGAAACTCAAGAATAAACCTAGGGAAAGTCACTAAACAATGTGACTTTGGATGCATCTCATGCATACACCGGTCCAGTTAAGATGAGAGTAACTTTAAGAAGGTTTACATGCAGGAATAATACTGTGTTTGCATGGATGAGGAGCGCAGGAATGAAGGTGATGTGGCGCTGATGCTGTGATTGAACAGCCGGAACACATTAGACTTCTATCAGTGGTGTTTATAATGGTAAGTGTCCAATTGAGAACTTTTCATTATTGTACTAGCTCAGAATGATTTATCTGTAATTACTTTTGCACATGGACTGCTTTCCTAGAGTTTATATATTGCACAGGTCATGTTTAGTGGTGAATTATTAAATACTGAATGAATATTGCTTGAGACAATTCACAAAACTTGATGAAAGTATTGCTATTAAAATTGATCTGAATTCAGTAAAAAAAAAAAAA
>NW_015505597.1:836427-896967 GCF_001515645.1 Sinocyclocheilus grahami
TGGTATTAAAAATTGAGGGAAATCAAGAAAAAAAAAAAAATCAAATAGCTCAAAAGAATGTTTTCCAGTGCTCTTTGCAGGACATGCCACTAAAGCACATTGTGTGTATTAAGATCAGAGTTCTGATGTATGTATTTATACTCGGCAGGAAAGTCTTTGTCAATAATGCAAGAGTTGTACAACAAGAGTGCTTAATGTTTTTCAGCATTGAGAATTCTTCGAATCATTCATCCCAGCTCCAGCCCTCCTCAGCAGACCCCGTTAAACTCTCTGACTCAGCAGACCCAAAGATCATTGCGTTCTGCCTGTGAGGGTTTGGTTGCAGTTACCAAGCATTGCATTTCAATTATTTGCAGAGAAGGCAATGAAAAATGCATGTGGACTTTATCTGCTGATCATTGAACCACTGAGATAAATCTAATGTTTTATAAGGTAAAATTATTTAAAGTTATCTTTGATATGGATCAATCATGCATTCAGGACTTAGTGAACACTCTTTGGTAGAACATCTAAAGATGGTAGAACAAGTAAAGATCATGTTCCATGAAGATATTTAGCAAATTTCCTACAGTAAATATATTAAAACGTCATTTTTGATTAGTAATATGCATTGCTAAGAACTTCATTCGGACAACTTTAAAGGCGATTTTCTCAATATTTAGATTTTTTTGCACCCTCAGATTCCAGATTTTCAAATAGGCACTACGTAAAAGTGCGAGGAGCTAGGGACAGTCCAAAGGCAAGGACCATGTATTGATATGCCACTCCCTCGAAGGCGAATCTCAAGAATTGTCTGTGGTGGGGGGCTATCTGGATGTGAAAGTAGGCGTCTTTCAGATCCAGCGAAAAGTACGAGTCCCCTGGGCACACTTGCGAGAGGATCTGTTTCAATGTAATCATCCTGAACAGCCGTTTCATGAAGGCTTGGTTCAGGTGCCTAAGATCGAGGATGGGCCTTAGATTTCCATCCTTTTTGGGGACAAGGAAATAGCGGCCTTGGAAGCCTGACTCGCTTTGAGCAGGGGGAACCGTTTCTACGGCTCCTATCGCCAGCAAATTCATCACCTCGGGGCACAGGACGTGTGCGTCTTTGCTCTAAACCGAGGTGGGAACCACGCCGCTGAATCGCGGGGGTCTTCGAACGAACAGCATTCTCTTTTTATCCACCTAAAAATATCAAACCACTCATTAGAACAGGAGTATAGTGTAAACAGAAGTGTAAACACTCAGGTAGATCAAAAGTGCTGAGCGCATTCTCTCAGATCCGCTCGTGGCGGACGAGGGGAGGGGCGGGGACATGAGCTCTCGTAGTGAGAGCGATCTGTCTCAGCGAGCGAAGCCTCAGCGTGGCCCAGGCGAGAGGTTCATTCAAATACGAAGCTGTCAGCGATATTGAATCATTGGTGGTAGCGTTCTGCTCTGATCGTCATAGAAGGATTGCACCGTTCGACAACGGGAGACGCCGATCCTCACGTGTAAACACACTGGCGGATCAAAGAGCTGCATGGAGAGTGATGCACGTGGGGGCTTTTGCCGGCGTTAAATCACTCATGCCTGATCGCTCATCCCCGCGAGTTCGCCCTTTCTTCCTCTGAGTAACTGGGAGGAGAGAAACACAAGAGCGGGGGAGGCAGGGCACAGCGACGCACGCACAAATGCGAAGCTGCCGGCGTTCTGCTTTGATCTGTCTAGGAGGATTAAACCGCTCGGTGTAATGAGGGGCACTGATCCTCACGTGTAACACACACTGGCAGATCAAGCACGCATGATGTGTGCCAGCATGAAATTTCTCAAGCCTGATCACTCAACCCGCAAGCTCGCCGTTGCTTCCTCCGAGGTAACTGGGAGGAGAGAAACATGAGAGCAGGGAGGCGGGGTCGTCTTCGGTGAACGAACAGGGACAGACTGCTTTCATGGTAAAAGCAGCCCGTCTCTGTGAGCTCAGTCATAGCGACACACCCGTAAATTCGAAGCTGTCAGTGACAGCATTCTGCTTCGATCAGCCTAAGAAGATAGTGCCGCTCGATGTAACGAGGGGCGCTGATCTTCATGTGTAAGCGACATCCGTGTAATCGACACGCAGCGGGGAGAGTGAGCACGCATGCTCTGTGTCGGTGTGAGATTGCTCAGACCCGGTTTCTTAGCTCCCAGACTTCGCTGTTTCTCTATCCGAGGCTCGCTGAGAGAGGAGAAATGGGAGAGCGGGGCTGCCTCATTGAAGGCGGTCCAGGAGCGGAAAAGAGCGAGACTTATGCTCTGAGTGAGCATTCTGTCTCAGTGAGCGCACAGCTCACTGCCCTTCTGCGGCGGATCAAAGTGCAGCGGGGAGAGCGAGCACGCAGGTACAGTGCCGGCATGCGATCGCTCAGACCTGGTTGCTTAGTTCCTTGACTCCGCTGTTCCTTTCTCCGAGGATCGCTGAAAGAGCATAAACGGAGAGTGGAGCTGCCTTCAATGAAGGCCGTCCGCGAGTGGAGAAGAGCAGGACTCATTCTCTCAGCGAGAGCATTCCGTTTCAGTGAAGTGCAGTCTCTGCATAGGGGCTGCCCAGACAGGCGATGCACTCACTGCTCTTCTGCATCATGCAAGATTCTGTGTACGAGCCACACTCGCAGTGCGACATTTGCAACAACGTCGCTAGAAATTTTGGTCTTTTAGAACTTACCTCTTAGAAAGAAGCTCTTTTTGGTTCGCCGGATGGCGGCAGGGGATCAGCTTGGTCCACTGCTGCTGCGACGCTGAAGGTGGCAGTGAAGCGGCGAATCGGCCGAGCAGAGGGTCGCTGGTTCAGCTTGATTCGCTGCGAAGGTGATTCTACGGCGAGAGGCTTCGAGTCTCATAGGTCAGCGAAGAACTTAGTTGTCGCTGAAGGAGAAGAAATCTGAGGATCCTATGGCGAAGTACACACTTATATAGCCAGATGTCCCACCCAAATTGTGTCGCCATAGGCTTGTGCAGCTCCGCTTTCCCCAAAGCATCTTAGCAGACACAGTACAAGTGAAGTATCGATAGGGAACTCAGTACTGCTTTTAACCAGATATATATCAAAAGAGGAAAATATGTAATTTATATTATCAAGCTGCATTCAAAGCATTTTCATATGCCGACACACATCCAGTTGTTTTCTTTCTTTTTAGTTCTGACACATTAATACAGCTTCATGAACAAAGGAGAAGAGTAAACGTTTGTAGCATCAGATTATGCAATAGAAGCCTATTAAATGAATATTCCATGTTCAATACAAGTTAAGCTCTATCAACAGCATTTTAGTATAATGTTGATTACCACAAAAAATTAATTTAAAAAATCTGGTTTACAGTAAAGCATTTACAATGGAAGTGCATGGGCAGTTCCAAATTCTTATAGCCACAAAGTGAAATAATTGTTTACTAACCATTTCTGTGCAATATGAAATGTATAGATTACATACATATATACATATACAGTGGTGGCCAAAATTATTAGAACACCTGACAGATCTGAAAATATTTACCTTTTTTTTGGCCTTCAAAATATGATTTCATTTCATAATGTTCATGAAACATGCAGATGGTTGCTCTGAGCACAACAAAAATCAAATGAAGTGAGTCGCACTCTTTTTATCCTTTTGCAGCAATTACAACAGCACATCTCTCTGGCATAGTGTCTATATATATTTATAATAATATAATATATTTCCTGAGAACTTCAACACTAATGTTATCCCATGCCTTCTGGAACTGGGGCCAAAGGCTTTCTTTTGAATGTACAATAGATCTGTCCAGTTTATTTTCCAACTTGCCCCAAATTTGATGGGGTTGAGATCTGGACTTTGAGGGGGCCAGTCCATCATTTTCAATGGTCCAGCAGATTCCTTCCGTCGCAGGTCGTTTAGAAAATAGTTCGTTTTATGCAGGTATTTTAATGGCCAATTCAACAAAAACAACTGAAACCTCTTAAATATGCCGTGTTCTAATAATTTTGTATGTTTTGCACTGTATACATATTACAACATTGCAAACATTGCACATAAGTCACTAAAACTAAATTTAGTAAATTTACAAATAATTACAAAGAAATGGCAAGTCACACAAAAAAGATTATTTACAGTGTGTAATAAACCAAGAATAATCCTTCAAATGTCTTTTCACAGTAAATGCATTTCTTAGCACCTGATTTTTGAGGAACACACATCAAATCTAGTAGCCTATGTGCTGTATCAGTGCATGAATGTCAAATATCTACCAGTGATATTCTCTCCCCCTCCAGCAAAGCAGTTCTGTCTATCAGAACTCTGGTGTGAACTGGACCTCTCCATACTGTATGTCTCTTTGTGTTTCACAGGTAAATAAGACCAGTATAGCCTGGTCCCTAGGCTACATGCTTGCACTTTCCAACATGATCCCAGCCGAAGGGAAAATCATCAAGCTACCCATAAACAACGTCCTCTTCACTGGGCTCCTCCTGCTGTTCTCTGCTTTGACAATTATCACCCTCACGTACCTCGTCATTGCGCTGGTGCGCTTTTGTTATTGAGGTTTTTATACTGAGTTCTCGTCTGTAGGTCAAGTGTCCCACTTAGGGAGGTTTTGTAAACCAGGAGATATGCTGATGTGTCAATGCAGATGTACCTGCTAAAGAAAGATTTTAATTTTAGATCCTGAAGGTCTTGAAGGTCCAGCGGTGCTAAGGTTAAAAAGAAGACACCTGATGTGAACACCAAATGTGTTCAAAACCTGTATTCAATGTCATTCTATCCAAAAAAGGCAGTGTACAGGTCTTTCTAGTCCAGGAATGCAGTAGCAAAGTCTTGTACTGTGGATTTGAAAGAAAACACTGAAGACAAAGAAAATAATTTAGCATATTTACAGTAAAAATATCTTCTAGGTCATGACAATGTTTTGATTGTGTATTGTATCTAATGTTTGTCTCATTCAACTGCATCATCCCTTATGTATCGTACATGTGTATTTCTGCATGTGCTCTTCAGCACACGTTGTCTTTGGATGAAATATGTCATAGTACTAATAAATGTTATGATTGTTAATGGCAGTGCAGTGAGGACTGGTGATTATGTATTTCAACTGATGATCTAGGCATTTGGCATTTAATGCTATTAAAGTAAGTAAAATTAACTCTAAGGACACTTTTTATATAGACAAGTCAAGCCATCTTTATTTATATAGTGCTTTATACAACACAGATTGTGTCATAGCAGCTTTACAGTGTTAAACAGGAAAATAATGTTTCAACAATGCAATCAAAATTCAATTATGCTGTAAAGCAGCTCTATACATAGAACAATAGAAAACAGTCAATTTTCCAGTTAAAGTCAGTTCAGCATTGATTCATTAATGTCATCGTCCAGCTCAGTTCAGTTCTCTTCCAACAGTGTTTGTACAAAGGGAAAAGTCAACAGTGGAAAGGCACCCAAACTCCATTGGTGACAGAAATGGAGTGGGGGGGCTTAGGAGAAACCAGGCTCAGCCAAACAAACATATAATAAATATATTCTATATAGATCTGAAAAATCTATTCATTTTAAACATAAAAATCTAAATTCCTTTATTGGAGACTAGGAATGATTGTAATATGTTTTCTTTGGAGTAAGACAAAGGATGGCAAGTCAAAGAAACATTTTAAACAAATGTATATAGAGCATACCTATGTACATGCATTTGATTTTATTAGATGTAATTCAGCCACAATATTATTGAAAATGTAAAACAAGTATACAAGTATCCATAAAGGTTTTCAAATCCGAAGTGTTTTATTGTTTATTGAAATATTACAGAATTATTTAAAATTCAGTAAATGTGAGGCTATTTTGCAAATAAATAAATACAGTTGTTCACATATTCTGCATCTTCCTTCTTTGCCGATTTGGAGGTGTTGTTGGCTTTGATCTTTGTTTCTTGTTGTTGTTTTTTTCATTGAGGCTCCACTTGGTTTTCTTATTTTTCTTCTTCCAAACAAGATTCATTTGTGATATTATAAAGAGAGACTATATTGCTCAACATACTCGCCTGGTTCCCAATCATCTCCTATTTCTGTAACTCACCATTCTCCCAGAAGAGGACAGTATAGTCCTAAAATACATTCTCAAGGTGCATTAAATCATTTCTAGATGTACTCTTTATGGATAGTGAAACAAAATGTGAAAAAAAAAATTTGAATAATACAACTGGTATAACTCATTTTCTTTGTAAAATTTAAGTGAAACAGTGTTACAAAGCCCTACATGCCTTCCTCTGTTTCACCAAAGTAACGTATTGTTAGTACTCTGAAATGATCATTTATTTATATGGGATCTTCAAACAATGCTTTTTTTTAGATGACAGTGGAAGACATTTCACATTTCAAGTTCCCACAGAAATGTTTTCACAACATTAACTGTAGCTGTAACTTCTTTGATGGAAATTAGTTACCACCGTAAATGTAATTGTCTTCTGACTGAGGATATTGTTTACACAAAAATCAAATGAAGATCACATATAACATTTGTGCATCAGCAATACGCCGTAAACTCTAGAAGCGCCCAGCCCAGGACAATAAATCTCCTCAGTATGTTTTTTTTTTAAAGTCTCTTCTCATGTTACACAGCACATTCCTCTCCAAACCTCCACTCTGCTTTCCCTTCTCAAGTCCACCGTCCTCCTGCAACGTGTTGCTAGAGATCAGAGCTTTGTTCTGAGACTTTGGAAACGTTGCAATGGAAACTCAAGAATAAACCTAGGGAAAGTCACTAAACAATGTGACTTTGGATGCATCTCATGCATACACCGGTCCAGTTAAGATGAGAGTAACTTTAAGAAGGTTTACATGCAGGAATAATACTGTGTTTGCATGGATGAGGAGCGCAGGAATGAAGGTGATGTGGCGCTGATGCTGTGATTGAACAGCCGGAACACATTAGACTTCTATCAGTGGTGTTTATAATGGTAAGTGTCCAATTGAGAACTTTTCATTATTGTACTAGCTCAGAATGATTTATCTGTAATTACTTTTGCACATGGACTGCTTTCCTAGAGTTTATATATTGCACAGGTCATGTTTAGTGGTGAATTATTAAATACTGAATGAATATTGCTTGAGACAATTCACAAAACTTGATGAAAGTATTGCTATTAAAATTGATCTGAATTCAGTAAAAAAAAAAAAATCAAATAGCTCAAAAGAATGTTTTCCAGTGCTCTTTGCAGGACATGCCACTAAAGCACATTGTGTGTATTAAGATCAGAGTTCTGATGTATGTATTTATACTCGGCAGGAAAGTCTTTGTCAATAATGCAAGAGTTGTACAACAAGAGTGCTTAATGTTTTTCAGCATTGAGAATTCTTCGAATCATTCATCCCAGCTCCAGCCCTCCTCAGCAGACCCCGTTAAACTCTCTGACTCAGCAGACCCAAAGATCATTGCGTTCTGCCTGTGAGGGTTTGGTTGCAGTTACCAAGCATTGCATTTCAATTATTTGCAGAGAAGGCAATGAAAAATGCATGTGGACTTTATCTGCTGATCATTGAACCACTGAGATAAATCTAATGTTTTATAAGGTAAAATTATTTAAAGTTATCTTTGATATGGATCAATCATGCATTCAGGACTTAGTGAACACTCTTTGGTAGAACATCTAAAGATGGTAGAACAAGTAAAGATCATGTTCCATGAAGATATTTAGCAAATTTCCTACAGTAAATATATTAAAACGTCATTTTTGATTAGTAATATGCATTGCTAAGAACTTCATTCGGACAACTTTAAAGGCGATTTTCTCAATATTTAGATTTTTTTGCACCCTCAGATTCCAGATTTTCAAATAGTTGTATCTCAGTCTAATCAAATTGTCCTATCCTAACAAACCATACATCAATGGAAAG
Source organism: Sinocyclocheilus grahami (assembly GCF_001515645.1). Taxonomy (NCBI): domain Eukaryota; kingdom Metazoa; phylum Chordata; class Actinopteri; order Cypriniformes; family Cyprinidae; genus Sinocyclocheilus; species Sinocyclocheilus grahami. Next base: position 844,285 of record NW_015505597.1, read on the forward strand.
CTTATTTATTCAGCTTTCAGATGATGCATAAATCTCAATTTTGAAAAATTGACACTTAAGTGTTACATTCATCCTGGCAACAAAACAATCACTACAACAATATTAGAAAACCGCTGCTACTATTACTGCATTACTACACTCTTAGAAAAAAATGTCCAAAAACTGTCCAAAAATATAGAAATTAGGGCAATGCCCTCAAAGGGACACCTTTGTACCTTCTTTACCCCTAAATGGTGCTTTTTTTACCATAAGAGTACATATTACTACTTTAAGGGAACATATTATTACTCTGAAGTACTAATATGCACCCTTTAGGGGTAAAGAATTTACAAAGGTGTCCCTTTGAGGGCACTGCCCCAGTGACAAGCTGTTATACCCCTAAAGGTAAAATCTTTGCACTTTTTATGACAGTGCAGCTGATAAGTGAGACGCAATATGGTACCAGATGCATTTGTATGAAAGGGCAAGTCAGCGGTGTGATATTAGAGACATAAGAGATGCTCTTGCCTCAGATACCTGGATGAGAGATCTGTTATTCAGCATTGTTATTGACAACGGTCATTATCGTGGCATAACAAACCTCGGAATGTCACAACTGACCAGTCAGAATCAAGCTTTCCAGACAGCGTAAAATTAAATATGTATACACGCATACGATACAAAATGTTCCATGCCTACTGGCACTGGCATCCAGATGTTGATGTCAAAACTGGTATTTAATCTGGAGTCCAGAGGTATTTTAATAAGATTACCAGGTGTTTTGAAACTAAAACCAAATAATCATACCTCACAGGGAGATTTGGTTATTGTCTGTATACCCTTTTGCACTAAACCTATGCCAGAAAGCTGTGTGTTTTTCACCGTACTAGCCAATTTCATTTTTTTAACAAAAGGAAGCCATGGGCACTTACAAGCTGGCAAGGGCAAAAGGTTTTTATTCTGGCAATCCTTCCAAATGGTTTGTTGGCATGGAGATGGTGTTTAATTGCAGGTTGCAGTAAGCTCCTGCAATTGTCCAACTGTGGTCCTTCCTGTGTGGACAATACACTATTTGTAGTGCATTGTCTGGTTTATAAATGCCTGCAACTCAGTTTCATTCATGTATGTTCTCTAATCTTGCCTATGTGTATATCTCTGATTTTTTTGCCAGTTTTTGAATGGGCAGATTTCTCTTATGTTTCAGATCAAAGAATATTCAACAATGATAAAGCCACTTTTATATTTTAATGCACGTCAGTGGTTCCAGTAATTTTGCAGGCCCTGTTTGTATGTATTTAATGTTGTTGTTGTGTTTATGTTGACTTATGATAGCTGCCATGACTTTTCTACAAGATTAGAAAAATAAAACTGTTTATGCCAGATTTGCCACAGATTTATGGATTCTGAAAACCCACAGGATATTGCCATCCCTAAAGCTGTCTCTTAAAGCTTGAACGCTAACGTGAAAATATACTACAACCAATACAATAAAACCAATACATTACTGTCATTTTACAGTAATGAAGTCTATTACATAGATGAAGAATTTGCAGGTGAGGATTAAACGTTTGGCGTTTTTTTAGAACTTATGCTGTAACATCTGTTAAATGTAACTCATTGCTGAACCTCTTGAATTCACTTGTAAGAAGGGAACTATGTTTGAAAATATCTGTGCCATCTGGTATAGGGAACCAGTTCGCCAGTTACTGCCTGACTGACTTAGTCACTCCTGAGAGAGCAGTATTTCCTACTGATAACTTTAAATATCGCTGTCCCAGATCCCCAAGAACGTATATTTCTTACATTTATTTAAAATCATTAGCTGTTCAAATTTCCTGCTGGAAAAGATGCAGTACTAATAAAAAAAATGCTAAGTGTATATAAGTACTACTCAGTGTTCTTTAAGTACCAGCATATACTACATATAAATAAAGGTGCTTCAAAAGGTTCTTCAAGCGATGCCATAGAAGAACCATTTTTGGTTCCACAAAGAACCATTCAGTCAAAGGTTCTTTAAAGAACCATCTCTTTCTTACCTTTTTGTAATCTGAAGAACCTTATTTTGCCACAAAGAACCTTTTGTGAAACAGAAAGGTTCTTCAGATGTTAAAGGTTCTTTATGGAACCATTTAGACAAAAAGGTTCTTCTATGGCATCGTGAAGCACCTTTATTTTTAAGAGTGTACTGCTGTGTGTGTGTGTGTGTGTGTGTACTTGTTTATGACCAAATGTCCCCACAAGGATAGTAAAACCTAAAATTTTTTACATTGTGGGGACCAGCCTGCGGTCCCCGAGGGAAGAAAATTATTAAAACTAGTAAATTATGTTTATCTGAAAGTGTAAAACAGGTAACCTAAAAAGTGTAACCTAACCCTACTGCAAACAGTAGTAGTTTTCTGTAAGGGGTAGGTTTAGGGTTACGGGCTAAAAAATATTGTTTGGTCAGTATAAAAACAATAGAAGTCTATGGAATGTCCCCACAATTCCCCGTCTGTGTGTGTGTGTGTTAATAAATTCATCATAAATTGAGATTTGACTCACACAACATTATCTAGAAGTCATTTCTGCAATGTAATTGGTCTGCCTGTTAATCAGAAGCAGCCAATGAGCAGTGAGCAGTGAATGAGCATGGCAGAGTGAGATAGCCGCAAAGGGAATTAGAATTGATTGTCTGAGGAAGTTGTGACATTGTAATAATGGCTTCTCAAACTGCCATGGAGCAAGAGCACCTGCACACTATTTTGTTGAGCTTTTGGAGCAAGTCAGTGTCAGGGAGAGACTAAATGTAAATAATCAAGGAATGTGATGATATTTGTGTTTAGCTATATCTGGAGGCATTGCAAGCAGGTAATCTATAGCCTGTGTATTTAATTCCATGTGTTCATCCAGCAAACAGATCTAAAATTATCAGAGGTAGATATACATGATTACATTTTTTAAAGACAAACTGGGTACTGATACTGTTTTTGTGATACTCAGACCCTATTTAAGGGGGCTTCAGCTCCCTGGTCAACAAGTCTAAGTCAACATTAATCTGGATAAATTTGAAAATGCATCCTTTTCTCTACGTTTTGGCCTTTCCATTGACACTGACACAGTGTTTCTGAAGACGTTCTCCCAAGAGGATAAATTAGAAAATGCTCGTTGTAGTGTGAACTGTGAAAATTGAGGTATTCAAAAACTATGAATAGTGTTTAGTCATGTGACACATATTGTACCCATAGATATGTACCAGCATTGTTGTGACTATTCACATTCATAGTCTTGTTAAAGTCTTGTTTTCATATTACATTTCTAAAAATATGACAGAAAATGTACTTGCAACTGCTGTCCTGTGGCAAAACATGACAATTGCTTATTTTACATACATACCATACATGGAATGGTGTTTTTGAGTGTGACCTGGACACACCAGTGAGCGGTGAAATATTTTGCTGAATATTCGCACCAAAATAATGGCATGAGAACATTGTTATATGTGGTCTCTCTGTATCACCTTACTGAGCTTTTATCACATTTTATGCATGCACAGTAACGTGATTGAGGCATTTTCAGAAATTTCAGTGTGGAAAAAATTAACTCAGTTGTCAGCACCCTTCTGTGATTATGAAATCTCCTTTCAAGGCAGCTGCAGCTGTTTGCAATTATTTCAATCAGAATCCTCACAGTTATTAAGGGAAAAAACATTAACCCTTTAAAACCTGACATGAAATAATAGTCAGAAAAAAACTTTGTTTTAAATGGTGTATTGAACCTATAATATGGTTTATTGAACCGGTAAAAAAAGTGCATATGTGTTTTTTGTAAGTATCATTTTCGATACATTAGGCTTTTTAGGCTCATGTAGTATGATAGAGGAGAATTTGGCGCTCATACTTCAGGAGGAAAAAAGTTTTATTCAGAGACCAAAACTAAGCAAAAATATACAATTTGCTGATATTTATATGGCCAAAAAGATGAAATTCTGATAGCTTGTAATGTAAATCAAGGATATCTAGATATCTAATATCTATATAACTGTATAGCAGCAGACTACTTACATAAAATGCATATAAATATCAGTTGTCACTGTCTTCTAATAATATATCTTAGAAAGGTTGTAGTTAAATGCTTATCTCCACGATCAAAACTAAATAATGCATATGCAAAAATTTTTATATATAATGCAATGCAATTACACAATTATATGTGTCCTATTATTATGTGACCTGTTGTCAGGATTATGGACTATTCTGTGTGTGTTTTTGCCCCTGTGACCCTGTTTCTTCCTCATGTTGATTGTGTTAATTTGATTCCACGTGTCTCGCTCCACCCCAATTATCCTGCCTTTAAAAGCCCTAGTCCTTTCAGTTCTTATTTGTCGGGGCTTCTTGTTTAATGTCCTCCTTTTTTCAGTTTTCCTGTGGATTATTAAAGACTGTGTTATTCAAGTACACCTCGTTTCCTTGTTCCCCGAGTGAATTGTGACAGAAGACCCGACCGATACAGTTACCTCCGTTTGTACCCTCCATTTTGTTTCTCTTTTTACTCAGTTTTTTGTTTCCGTTGTGTGCCCTATGGATCCCCTCCTTCGACCCGAATTCATCCTCCTCCTGCTGGAGCAGGGGGAAAATTCGCTCGAGGGTTATACCAGACTGTTTCTGGCTGTGGCCCATCTCACCACCTATCCGGACGACGCACTCTGCGCGTTCTATGACGCCAGCCTCAACACTGCTTGCAGAGCGCAGTCGTACGAAGATGGCCCTCAAACTGAATTCGCCACCTTTGTGGAGTGGACACAGGCGAGAAATGGATCTCCGTTCCCCGCCGGTTCCCAGGAATGAATCGCCAGTGCCACTCCCGAGCCCAGCCCACCATCTCCCTCGAGCGCCCTCCAGTGCCTGCTCCTAGAAAGCGCCCTCCTGTGGCCACTCCTCAAAAATACACGCCCTCCCACTCCCTTGACTCCGCCTCCAGCCTCCGAGGCCTGGACTCCGCCTCGGTCCGTTGACCCGTCGGCTCCACCATGGCTCCTAGCTCCCTCCTCTCCGTCGTGGCCCGGCAGTCCACAAGCTCTGCCAGGCTCCGTCTTCCCTCCGGCTCCGCCTTGGTCTAGCGTCGACCATCCTTTGCCTTGGGACTCCACTCCTCTGGCTTCGCCTCGTCCCTCCGGCTCCTTCAGGCTCCTTCATCCCTTGGCTCCACCTCAGTCCTCTGTCGCTCCGGCTCCACCGCGGCCTCCCGGATCCACATCTCCGCGTCGGTCGCCGGCGCCATCTGCTCCGCCTAGGACCTCCGGATCCTCCCCATCGCCCTGGCTCATCGGCTCTCCGTCTCCGCCTCGGGCTACTCCACCACCTGCTCCGCTGCCGTTGGTCGGCCCCGTGGAGTTGGCGGCCATTCCTCCTCCATGGCTCCTCTCTCTGTCGGCTCCACCGTGGGTCAACATCATGGCTGTGACCTGGGTCTTGCTGTGCTCCTCTTGCTCTATGTCCCTCCTGTCTCCTCCCTGGCTCCTCCCTCCTTCATCGTCCCCCTGGTCTCTATCTGCCAGCCTCCTCCCGGATATCCGTCCTCCTCTGGAACTTCCTCCCAAGTTCCCACCCACGCCTCCCTCTGTTGTTGCTACAGTGCAAGGACACACCTTCCGGGAGGGGGCATTATGTCTGGATTATGGACTATTCTGTGTGTGTTTTTGCCCCTATGACTCAGTTTCTTCCTCATGTTGATTGTGTTAATTTGATTTCAAGTGTGTCTCGTTCCTCCCCAATTATCCTGCCTTTAAAAGCCCTAGTCCTTTCAGTTCTTATTTGTTGGGTCTACTTGTTGAATGTCCTCCTTGTTCTCGGTTTTCCTGTGAATTATTAAAGACTGTGTTATTCAAGTACTCCTCGTTTCCTTGTTCCTTGCTCCCCGAGTGTGTGTGTACACACACCAATCATATGACAGAAAGAATGTAGTAGATGTATTTGGGAGTCCTTGAACCACTTTCTGCTTTCAATGAAACATCCAAGCAAAGTACAATAAATTAACAAAATTATGGCAATTTTTGTCATAGATGTTATTAATTAGCCTATCAAATATTTTCAGTCTGCTCTTATTTTGTTATGCTGATAATGTTTTATTTTGTTTATATAGCTTACTGAAGCTTGGGCCACAAGAGCCTGTTGCTTTTGTTGTTGTTGTTGGTTTATGCTATTTTTCTCTGTTGCTTTTGTGTGTGAATATAAATGACTGCAGCAGACTGTCAGTGACACATTTTCATCCTACACACACAGAGCTGCACATTATATATTTCAGGATGACACTAGTGTCAAAAGCATCTGCTCCATAATAAGAAAGACACTCCGCTGCTGATACTCTGAGGTAGGACAGACACGGCAGCAGATGGCTGATCTCTTTTTCTTCCTCTCTCTTTCTCTCTCAACCTTTCCCTCACCATACCTTCCTCCCCTCAAACCATTTGTCTTCTGCATGCAATGGTATCTCAGATCCTCCTGTATGGGTAGAGGGTAATGCTGACCTTTGCACAATGCATGAAATATCATACATCAAACAGAGTTTTCCCACAGCCGGTATACTATGGAAGATCCTGCTATGCTGAAATTACACTTTTTGTTTAGTCTTAGGGGGCTACAGAGTTTCTCAATGCAAGCATGATTTTTTTATTATTATTATTGTTTTTGTTTTGTTTTGCTATCTATCACAATAAGGAAGTTTCTTATAAATAGAGCAATTCAACAGGGAATACAAAATCAATGCAAAAGAATAGTTATTTTTTTGCCATTCACAGTAAGATGGAATGCAATGGCATCCTAAAATTGAGGTAACATCTTAAAATTGAATGAGATGCTGCAAAACCGGTAAGTCATATTGTAAGATTTCCATCTGATCTGAATATATTTGTATACTGTGTTTATATATTTGTATATTTATATTTATCTGAATATATTTGTATTTTTAAACATAAATATAATAGGTATGTACAATGACAATAATTTCAGTTACAATGTCTTAATATATGATATATTAAATGGGTCCTATTATGCTCTTTTACAAAGTCTTGGTTTTGTTTTGGGGGTGTACTAGAACAGGCTCTCATACTAGGTTGTTTGAAAAAAGATCACATATTTTACATTATTACAACACCTCTCTCCCCAGTCTGGCACGAACGGCTCAAATAGTTCCTGTATCAAATGAAGGCCCGCCTACTGAAATACTAAAATGTGCTGTGATTGGTTAGCTGGGCCAGTGTGTGCTGTGATTGGCAGCACTCGGCGCCTGTTCGGGAAATGTCATGCCCCTTACCATAGCCGCCTGCCAGCTTCAGTGTAAATATTGCGTCAAAATCAAATCAATTTGAGCGCGATTTAAACCCGGATGATTGTAACCACTCTAAGTTCATCTGCCTTGGGAAAGCTAGTGTGTCTCTGACATAGTGATAACACTCGTTGCCTTCTCTAGCGCAGCTCAACCAGGTCTCGTCCCATTCGTCGATATTTGTGATATCACAAATCCCGGAAAATATGCGTTGTAGTCCAAACGAGTCGTTCGTTGTAGTTTTTGAAAAGTGATTTCTCTTAAATAAAATATCTCCTTTTGGAGTGGACTTTGAACTTTGTAACTTTGCAGATCTTTTTTATGCTCAAACAGCAACATTAAAGACTAACTAAAGTTGAAAATGTGAAAAAGCATAATAGGACCCCTTTAAGGCCCCAACGCCAAACCTACTCTCAGCCTTTAACCTAACCCTAACATTTGATGTAACAGGCAGATAAATATATAGTAAAAAAATTATTTATTACACATACAAATTGTCATATGTAACCCATGGTCCCACAGAAAAAACAGAAAGACCGACCATAATAATATAACTCACCTACAATTATATAAATGCATTAAATAAATGTGATGACATTGAACCATTTTAATTACTTTCATTAATTAAAAACAATATAATCAACCTATTATTACCATGAAGTCCATATTCTATGAACATAATATAGGATTTAAAAATATTTGTATGCTTCTAAATGTTTTCATATGTAAAGTGTCATAACATTTTTAATCAGGTAACATCTCTAGCTGTCATAACATTTTTAATCAGGTAACATCTCTAGCTTTCAGTTGTGTTGAAATGAGTCTCTAAAGTACATTTGACCTATTCTAAAATATTGTTTTAGGCCTAACTAAATTTTTTCATCATTATCTTATGCTACACCAGCAGTGAATAATCACTCTTCATTAACAAATATGGACTTAAATGACTGGATGAGGAAGAGTAATATGTACTGCAGCTAAAGGGGCTCAAAGCACCATCTTTCCCAATTACATCTCAGTATTGAGTGAGTCTTTGTTCTCTGTTGTCATAAGAAGGTGTTCATTCAGATTTCTAATGCAGCTGTCATAAACAAGCTTTCAGCTGCTGGCAGTTTGTTTGTTTCCTTTGTCTTGTTCATGACAGAGAAAGATGTTGTGAAGTAGTTTGACATTCTATATACTCTTTTCATTCAATCAGAAAGTTGCAACTTCTCCTTTGTGGACCATGTTAGCTGCGAGGGCATGTGTATGTACTGGACTGATGGCCATTTTAACATGCACACTGTATTTATTTAAATAAATGTTCTGGGTCAATACAAGTTAAAGCTGAAGTGTTTCATTTCTGCAGTAATTGCAAATGGATGTACAAAACCTTCTTTTCTTTTCGGCCATGTCAGCTTATAGGGTTATGTCCATGGTGAGAGCCAGGTTTAGTTATTCAAACTTAAAACTAAACAAGATGTTTAAGATTAATTTTTTCTAAAAAAAAATATATATAAAAAAAAGCTCCAAGCTACCTAAATATTTACTTGATTTAAACCTTTTTCAAAGTCATGCCATTGGTTTCGCAAATGCTGCCGTGTTGTTCGAACAAACATGACAATGTTGCAAACAGAGTAAATGGCTTACTTTGTCAGGATTATAGACCTGTTTTGATATGTTTTGCCCCTGTTTCTGCCCCTGTGTTCCCTTATTTGGTCATGTTCCTGTCCTCATTTAGTTAATTAGTCATTTCATGCACCTGTGTTCCCCTGATTGCCCTGTGTTTATAAGTCCCAGTCTGTTCAGTTTGTGTTTTTCTGGTCTACTCGTTGTTGAATGTCATCCTTGCGCACTGTGTCTCAGTGTTGGATCATTAAAGACTTTCGTTTTGTGAAATCTCCTCGTTCCCATGCTCCAACGTATCGTGACGTACTTATAGTTGTCTCTGCATATTAATCTGTGATAGGAAAAGGGATTTTAACATTAAAAAAGGACACACTTCACCTTTAAGCTCTACTGACAGCACTTGTGACATGTCGATTTTCACAGACAGTAATTTTGACTCATCCATCGGCATTTTTGGCTTCTAGCACATAAAGATATTTTCATGGCCAAACCGCTTATCCTATTTCTATGATGTACTGTAGACACAGCAGCTGAAGTGAGAGAGGACAGCAGGGAGCTGCTGGGAAGGAGTTACCCCAATGATCAGTTTATTTTCAGTGAGAGAGTAAGTGCACTCAGAAAAAAAGAAAAGTGCAAAAATTGTATCTTTAAGGGTACAACAGTTTGTCACTGGGGCAGTACCTTCAAAGGGACAGCTTTGTACCTTCTTTACCCCAAACGGTTCATATTAGTACCATAAGAGTACATATTGCTACCTTGAGGGTACATATTACTACTCTAAGGTACTAATATGCACCCTTTAGTGGTAAAGAAAAAAGGTACAAAGGATTTTTGCACATTTTTTTCAGACAGTGTGGGAGCGAGAACTTCCATAGAATACCGTTTACTTTATTGTTACACATTTTGGTCTATTTTCTTCCTCCTGGATTAGCCCTTAAAAGTGAAAGTGTGACAGTTAAGCCAGTTTTCTTTTGCTGTGCCCTATTGTCCAAGAATAGCTTGATAAACTGACATTCCAGCGTTGTGTTTTTTAGAAAAACAAGTGAACCATTTATGATGGGGGTCATTTCAGTATACTTTTCAGTTTACTTCTAAATCCAACTCACTCTCGTGGCAGCTCTAATTATTTTATGTTTTTGTGAATTGGTGGCTAATTTGTTTCAGTTTATACAATCTCATTTGTACATTTTTAGTTGATTTGCCACTAACAATCAGGTTTCGGTATGAGGTAGAGGTGGACCTTAATGTTTTTTTATAAAAATCGTAAGTACTGTATGAATTATATTGTCAAAATTCATACAAAACACCACCTCAAAATAGTTAGTGCTAAGCACCCTCAAACGAAATCAAAAGCACCCTCAGCTAAAGCTGTATAAATGGCATTTTATTGCAGATTTGGCAAACCAGTGCATTATGGTTTGCGCTCTGGAAATCGATTTCTATTTTAACGTGTTTTTGCAGCGTTGAGCAGTGTAGCTAATCACAGACATATCTGTTGATTTCTTGAATCAGAGGCGTTTAAGTTAGAATCCACTCACCGCTCAAATTGCCGGAGTTTTTGTTCTGGTATTGTGTTCAGTACGAATCATCTCATTATAACAAAGTGTTGTTCCATTGTGCAGCATAGAGAACTTTATTGATAATAACATATCTTTGTGAGATCGCGATGCACTAAGATGGGTTGTTAAGATGGGCTGTTGGCAGAGGCTGACTGTAACTAAGTACATTTACTTGAGTATTGTACTTAAGTACACATTTTGAGTATCTGTACTTTACTTGAGTATTATTTTTTCTGGGAACTTATGACTTTAACTTCACTACATTTGAAAGACAAATATTGTACTTTTCACTCCACTACATTTCTATCAAGGTCCTCGAAGTAGAAAGTCGTTACTTTGCAGCAGCTTTGAAAGTCAGTAGGTGATTTTTTTTCTTCTCTAAAACGTGACTTTCTTTTTTTCAGACAGTTTATAAGTAATCTTGTGGGGCTGCATGAAGAGATTTCCCAGTATTTTTTTAACACTGACCAGTTGCAAATGTGATATTTATTTACAACAATTCAATAATAAGAAGTTAATATTGTGGTACATATTAGACGCAATATTGTCTGACTTTGCTAAATTGTGTAAGTGAAAATATTACCTATAAAGCCACAGAAGAACTGTTGTGCGTCTCCTAATAAAACACAATATGTGTTGGACTTGAAGCAGAACTGCACAGACCGTTCTGTGTGAGACATCAAAGTACCGCGAGGGTGATTAGACAGCATTTAAAATGTTTGTTTTGATTTCAAATAAGTCTTGCTGTTTTGCTTTTTTGTTAAAGCAGTGTTGCTGTTGTAAAGTTATACAGCTACAGTTGTGTTGCTGGGTTTTATTGATTTTTTTTTTCTCTTCCTTATCACTCTGTATTTACAAGATTTCACTGTCCACTCTGTTCAAATGTGGATGAATGGCTACACATAGATGTGTGCACACACTGTCAGAACTGTGTGAGATCACTACCATCCTGCTTTGTGGGGGTGGGTAGGGGTGTTACATATTTTGTTGTTTTCCCCATAGGTTTTTAACATTCTAAAAGCTCTTTATTCCAAATATGCTACAAGCTAGTCAGTGTATTCAGCAGGTGTAATGTATTCTAAGTTGCTTCAGAAGAATTACAAGTACTACTACGTACAACAATAAAACAGTGCATTGACATAAAAAAGGAAATTTACTTTTGGTACTTAAGTACTTTTAAAAGCAAGTACTTCTGTACTTTTACTTAAGTAAAAATCTGTCTTTACAAATTTTACTTGTAACGGAGTAATGTTTGACCAGCAGTATCTGTACTTTCACTCAAGTAATGGAGTTGAGTACTTTGTCCGCCTCTGGCTGTTGGTAAAATGGGCCCAGATCTGCTAAATGAATTGAGCAGATAAGAGAAGAAGGTGGAAAGAACAAACACAATGACAGATAACACCTTACAGTAACACCTCAAACATCCTGCTTTTAAAAATTTGCAGAGAGAAAAAACTACCATGTCTTCACATGCCATATTTTGACTGTAGACAACATGTTTGTTGGATTCATTTGGTGTTTTTTTTTTAATGTAATTCTGTTTTGCTTTTATTACTCCTTTATTTTCTTTCCATTATTTCACCAGAAACGTACTTTGTCCGCCTCTGGCTGTTGGTAAAATGGGCCCAGATCTGCTAAATGAATTGAGCAGATAAGAGAAGAAGGTGGAAAGAACAAACACAATGACAGATAACACCTTACAGTAACACCTCAAACATCCTGCTTTTAAAAATTTGCAGAGAGAAAAAACTACCATGTCTTCACATGCCATATTTTGACTGTAGACAACATGTTTGTTGGATTCATTTGGTGTTTTTTTTTTTAACGTAATTCTGTTTTGCTTTTATTACTCCTTTATTTTCTTTCCATTATTTCACCAGAAAATGAATTATACGCGTTGTTTTGAGTCATGAAGGCGTAGTCTGTGAAAGTAAGACCCGGGAAAAAAACTATTGAAAAACAATAGCTTTGAGATGTGAACATGTTTTCCCCAAAACATTGTACTTGTCTGAGTAATTCCTCTTCATGGTCTCAGTCTGTCTCCCTGTGTTCGTTGTGCTTGGATCACTGCCTTGTTGAACAGTGTGATGTCTTTGCCATACTTGTTTGTGTTGTTTGCATTTGCCAATTTAACACACCATGGTGTCAATATGCTTAATTGTTAACAGGGAGCTTAATGCAAGGCACTTCATTTGCAAGGGTCCTCTAAACCACAGACACAACAGCTCTCAGTGTCAAGTTCAGTCTATTTTGAGTTTCCCTTCATAGCCATAGCCAATTTTCCATACACTCACCAGTGGGTAATCAAACACCTTTGATACTTTAGGAGGTGTAAGATTTGTTAAAGATTGTGAAGGTTTTGTTTTATTGGTTTTGGCAGATGTTCTGTGTCTCTGGACCAGCAAGAGACTGTTGCTTCAGTGGGTTGTTTTCCTAACAGTTTGTTTAGATAATGTGAGTTGCTGAGGGGTTTCATCTCTCACCGTTAATACGCTGACCTGGATTTAAAGATTTCCTTTGTGGATCTGAACTGTTGTTGTTGTAAATACGTTTTATAAATGTGTGGAAAAGAGCCAAATCTCTTTTACAGATCTAAAGCTTGTAACCTTAAATAAAAAGGCATAAACAAGTGATTTGTTTTCTTCAGTATTTTTAATGTACAGTAAAAATATTTTTAAAAAAAAATTTAAATCAAGATATATTTATTTGAAAATTATTTGAAAAGTAATGTTTTCAGGGAGAAAAAAGCTTAAAAAAAGAATATCTGGCAAAGGGCTAAGAAAAAGAATAATTAAATTAGAAAACATATCTTTTGTCCGATTTCAAAGATTTTTTTATTTATTATCTATGTTAGTATTTTTTTTTTTAATTCAAGCTCTTTTAAGCTCTGATTGGGGGATTTGAACTCTTGACATCTGGCAAGCAAAACCATGAAAGCTCACTGAGGCTTGTTACCAATGCAAGATAACACAAATGCCAAATGAAAATGAACTTTTTTTGAGGATAAATATCCAGTAGGTAAGATGCAGATGATTATGCTTAACATATGGAGAGAAGCTGTGATCATGATCACGATTAAAATCTGATTTATCGTGCACCCTATGAGTTTCCATAATTGATTCTGTTATATGTATCATATAATTTATCATAATATTTATCATATTATCATTATATTATATAGCTGCTTTGACACAATCTATATTGAATAAAGTGCTATAGAAATAAAGGTGACTTGACTATTTATTTAGACACAAAACTATGAATTCTTGAACAGATTTTTAAGCGTGGCTTAAGTGTCCACAGTATATCTTTTTAACATTTGACCCCTTTACCAAACTACTGCACAGCAAACATGGTGAAGTCCTACATACTGAACCTGGTATCAGCTAGAAATCTGCATGATCTCCACATGCATAATAATGACCTAGATATCCACTTTCCTTGAAATAAACATTCACTTTTTTGTGTAAGTTAGTCAAACAGGCTCTAACCTGTTGCAGGTTGTGTGCTACTTCTTAGCCTTGTGAAACTGCACACAAGGCATTCTTTAAACTAAAGCATAATAGAAGTCTTTCACAGGTGCTATCTGCTAAAGTCATAAAAATATCAGCCAGGAGGGAGAGATCTCACAGTATTGAGAAATTTAATTTCTGTTTAGCATCCAGATATATGTGGAAATACATTGCATTTAGGTATCATGGTTTATAGTATTCACAGACATGCACATATTTATGCCGTTTTTATTTAGATTTTAATGTCTGCAAATAGGATTAATATCAAACATATATGTTATCAAGTAATATATTTTATAGGCTATATCAGCGGTGGCGAACTCCAGTCCTGGAGAGTACAGCTCCAACCCTAATTAAAACTCACCTGCCTGTAGCTTTCTAGTAACCCTTCAGACCTTGATTAGCTTGTTCAGGTGTGTTTGATTAGGGTTGAAGCAAAACTCTGCAGGGCTGCGGCTCTCCAGGACCGACGTTCGCCACCCCTGGGCTATATGCATGCATGTTTCCTAAATATAAATTTTTCTAAAACTGCATTTTCACTCTAATGTTGTGGAGTAAAGACCTGAACCCCATAGAGCATCTATGGGGTATTGTCAAGAGGAAGATGAGAGACACCAGACCCAACAATGCAGATGAGCTGAAGGCCACTGTCAAAGAAACCTGGGCTTCCATACCACCTCAGCAGTGCAACAAACTGATCACCTCCATGCCACGCCGCACTGATGCAGTAATTAATGTAAAAAAAGGAGCCCCTACCAAGTATTGAGTACATGTACAGTAAATTAACATACTTTCCAGAAGGCCAACAATTCACTAAAAATGTTTTTTTATTGGTCTTATGAAGTATTCTAATTTGTTGAGATAGTGAATTGGTGGGTTTTTGTTAAATGTGAGCCAAAATCATCACAATTAAAAGAACCAAAGACTTAAACTACTTTTTCTAATGACTAGCATGACAAAACTGATTAAATGATATATAATATGAAACTATGGTTATATGTTAAAAGAAATCATCTTTTTAAATATCTTTAGTTAGCATCTTTTTAATAGTAACTTGTACTTTTTCAAAAGAGCTTCACTCTTGTTTGGCTACTTCAGCTTGTAGCTTTTTAAGCTAAGTTCACCTAACACTGTTTGTCACAGTCAACAAACATGCTAATTTTCAGCAGCCTTTTCAAGCTATATTTTACTTTTCACAGTTGTGTGTATAGTTTCGGGATGATTGGTACCTTTTCTAAACCTTAAATGACAAGGCTGCACCCAATTTAGAATGGGTCAAGCCTGGGGAAGAAAAATTTGAGAATGCGGCTAAAAACGAGCCAAATACAGTGACATTCTCCAGACCCTGTTTAATCATTCATGTTAAGAATATGATAAGAATTACAATCTTGAATCAAACATTCCATATTCAGGCTGATTAATTCTCCAACATATCTCCGTAAAACTAACAGCTGTGAAAGATCCAGACTACATTCCAGTCTGACATTGTAGAACCTGAAGTGCACAATGGAATGGACACATATGGAAAATCTCTAGCCTAAAGCCACAAAGTCAATCTTAACCACATATGGAAATGGGTAAAAATTAATCTCAAGCATGTGTATTCAAAATCTAGATCTCTAAAAATATTCCCTCATTTAGATTTCCCTACCTTCCATGAAATCCAAACTGTTTTTATTGTTTACAAAGCCTTTTCTCTTTGACATTTATTACTTGCTTGCTGACTTTATTGTATTGTTTGTCTTTACCACTGCCTTCTCTGCTGTGTCTTGCAGGCTTTAAGAGTGTGGTTGAAGTTCAGAATAAAATGTCGGTTTGTGGTGGTCTTCCTGTTTCTCTTCAGTCTATCGATGGTGATGATATACACCCTTCCTCCCTTCCCATCTGAGCAGAGCAGGCTGAACGTAAGGGGACACCGCAATAACAAACCCAGCAGGCTGGTTGAGAAGTTGTCTCTAAAACATTATCTTCCAACGTCTTCAAATAAACACAGCAAAACCTGGAAGAATCCTGAAATGAAAGATTCTGCTAAACATCTCCTGATGGTCAACAATCACCAACTATCATTGTCCTCTGTAAAAACAGCATCAACTGAAAAGCCCACAAAAAGTAAAGCAAACAAAAAGGAACGATATCTGCAGAACATAAACAAGCGTTCAGTCACAGCATTTGCAGCTGGTGCCAAAAGAGGGCGAGCCGTTAAACTAGGAAATAGCAGCAATTCCAACCCAACCGTCCATCTTCTTCGCTCCAGACATGACCTAGCATTCCCTCAGTCTGCCAGCATCCAAAGCCTCCGCCCAAACAACAAGACATGCAGGCACAAATGCACTCCAGATGAAGCCAAAGCAAAGAGGCTTGTGGGGCAGTTCTCTGATGCACTGCAGGTGGTAAAACTGAAACAGGCCCCTGGTGAAGCAGGAACACATGAAAGACAAGCAGGGCCCTCTGAGAGGAAAAGGCCCAAATTCGGAGCAGAAACCAAAGACAGAATTCCAAAAGAGGCTGGCATCAAGGATTCAGCCAATGACTGGTGTACGACGGTCTCTGATGAGACTTTCAATGATAACTGGAACCAAACCAAAGCAGAGTCTCTACCCTGGCTCAGTGAGGATGATATAAAAAAGATGGCACTTCTCGCCAGAGGCACTGTGTTGAGTAAATCCAGCCTTCCGGGCCATGGACAAGTGCTTCAGATTGAATTTAGTGAGAAAAAAGACATCTTTGCTCCAGCAGGGGACAATCATATCACACGCTGTGAGACAGGAAGCTGTGCTCTCATAAAACGTCCCAATGACTGGTTTGAGGTGTTCGCCTTTCACCTGGACAGAGTTCTGGGTCTGAACCGGAGCTTGCCCGCAGTGTTGAGAACATTCCACAGTGAGATTCTACCCTACAAGTACATCAATGGATCTCCCAGACCAGTGATATGGTGGGATCCCAGCATCCAACATCTGTCTGATGCTGAGAACGACCAAAACTCTTTCTCACTCACTTGGCCACAATATCAGATTCTACTTCAGAGCAGGTGTGGTACTCGGCTGCCACTAAACTTTACAACCTGTGTGGGCGTTCATCATTCAGAGTGGGGGCGGCTCGCCTTGTTTGACTTCCTGCTGCAGGTAAGAAGCACTACTAAAATAAGTATAATGAGTATAATGTGTTATTATATATTTAA
This sequence comes from Sinocyclocheilus grahami, assembly GCF_001515645.1. Classification (NCBI taxonomy): domain Eukaryota; kingdom Metazoa; phylum Chordata; class Actinopteri; order Cypriniformes; family Cyprinidae; genus Sinocyclocheilus; species Sinocyclocheilus grahami. The sequence continues at coordinate 861,420 of NW_015505597.1, forward strand.
TGAGAGTAAATTGCATATGTTTATTGCAAATAACACAAAAAAATAAGATTATCTTATAATCTAAGTCTTATGTCCTTAGGTCCCAACCCTAAAGCCTCATGCACACCGGGATGATTATCGCACGCGCTTATCGCAGACGTTTTTCAAAGCGTCTTTTGTGTTCATACCCAAGCAATTTTTGCTGGCGATGAGCCCAGTGAATGTGCAAATTCACTCCCTGACATTAGATGACACTTAATGAAAAACAGAAATACCCCGGTACACATCGAATCCTATTTGATCTGCAATTCCTCTCCATAACAACTCCCTCTTATCAAGATTTTTGTAGGCGTTGTCACGTTTGTCATAAAGCCCTTTGAGTTCAGACACCAATGAGACCAGCAGCTCTACATTCATCTTGCCTCAATGCTTCTTCTTGGTCTAATTACTTTCTCTTCGTTTTTAGGTATCAGTGTGTGCTCGGCAAGACAGTTTTGTGCTTGAGCGCCACCAAGTCGTGTTTTACTGTAACATCAGCAGCTCCAGGCATGTGAACAAAAGCGGCAATCTCATTGGTTGGCCACTTTTTAACGCGCCCTTTGTTTAGTCACGAGGCGTTAAACGTCAGCGATAATCGTGCGCGATATTTGTCCCGGTGTGAACAAGCCTTAACTCTCTTCCTGGGGATCCACTGTCCTGCAGAGTTTAGCTATAACCCTAATCCAGGGGTGCCCAAACTCGGTCCTGGAGGGCCGGTGTCCTGCAGAGTTTAGCTCCAACCCCAATTAGACACACCTGAACCAGCTAATCAAGCTCTTACTAGACATACTAGAAACTTCCCAGCAGGTGTGTTAAGGCAAGTTGGAGCTAAACTCTGCAGGACACCGGCCCTCCAGGACAGAGTTTGGGCACCCCTGAACCAGCTAATCGAGGCTTACAGGATCACTTGAATAATCACAGGCTAGGTGAGCTGAAACAGCTTGCAAATATACTTTGCAGAACAGTGGGCCCCAGAAGCAGGGTTGAAGTCCTAGATCTTTTAAAAGATTGGCATATATAGACCATGAAATCAAAATGGTAACTAATTTAAGTTTAAAAGGTTACTAGGTTATATGACTCTAGTTTATATATACTTAAACAATGTATGTGACCACAGTGGTTAGAAACTCTTCTATGAGTCACAAAATTTAGGGTGCTGCCAAGTTCTTAATGGCCTACCTGCCAAGGCTGGTATTTAAAGTAATTCATGTTTTCCATTTTAGCATTGGCATTTTTCCTGCTTAAAATTGACTCTTTTCAAGGTGAAGTGAGTGATTTTAGCATTTTGGGTTTTAAACTTGTTTTCTGAACAGTGCATTTGTCATTGGTTAGACTATCAGAAAGTCGTGCCTCAAACTCAAAGCATTGGTTGAGCCAAGATTGTTGCGTTGGGTTGGTTGGGATGCTCATTCAGTCAGAGATTTAAACAAACTTTAACTTTTATAATAGGTTTAAAGTTGACAAACTAGACAAATTCAACATGGATTAAGTCTCAACATGGAAAGTGTGACATCTGCAGTAAACAGTCACACATGAAATGTTGAGAAAGTCTGTCTGATTCAATTCTCATTAGAGAGTCTCCATCTCTGTTGAAGATTGAGATGAAAAATATCAAAATTCAAACATGTTAAAATAAGATAAGAAAAACAGCACTGATGAAAGTTTTATTAGACTACATTAATACAAGTGAATTAGCTGAATTTGTTTGATAATTTACATGTCTTCACAAGCTAAAAGAAAAGCATGAAATCGTTAATTGTTTAAAACTATATATATATATATCTATATATCTATACTTGTAGTTATAATGGCAATGGCAATTTTATTTATATAGCACTATTTACTACAACCAGAGTTTTAACCAATGTGCTTTACAACTAAATGACCAAAAACACCAATAACACAATAAGAAAATATAGAGCAGTAAAACCTAAAATAAAATAAAAATAATAATAATAATTTTACACTTGCCTGAAGATATTAAAATAACAGTTCACCAAAAAATTTAAACATGCTCACCTTCAGGCAATCCAAGATGTAGATGAGTTTTTTCATTGGAACAGATTTGAGAAATGTAGCATTGCAGTACATCACTTTCTCACCAGTGCAGAATGGGTGCCGTCAGAATGAGAGTTCAAACAGCTGATAAATTTAGCTACATTTAAAAAAGAAAAGTTGAAAGTTAGTCACTAAATTTGTTTATTTAAATGTAGCTAAAATAAATTGATTGCAACCACTTACCTTACATTTTTTTTGTAAATTCAGTGAATCATTTTTTTCCAATGTAGACAAACATATTTTCTAGCTATTTGTAAGGTTGTTTTTTTTTACATAATTGACAGAGTTTCATACTGCTGCAAAAGTTTAAAACTCTTGCAACTAATACTAACATTTTTTTATTCGGTTAATTTATTTAATAAATCATTTTAAATGAAAAATGTGTGTGTGTGTATATATATATATATATATATGTAATACACACACACACACACAGTGCTGTGAGAAAGTTTTTGACCTTACTGTTTTTTGTTTTGTTTTTTGCATTTGTCACACTTGAATGATTCAGATTTGTCAAACAAATTTTAATATTACAAAAATATAACACAAGTAAACACAAAATGCAGTTTTGAAATAATTTTCATTTATTAAGGGAAAAACCTGTCCAAACCTGCCTGGCACTGCGTGAAAAAGTAATTGCCCCCTAAATCTAATAACTGGTTGTGCCACACTTTGCAGCAATATCTGCAATCAAGTGTTTGTGATAACTGGCAATGAGTCTTTCACATCACTGTGGAGGAATTCTGGCCCACTCTTCGTTACAGAATTGTTTAAATTCAGCCACATTGGAGGGTTTTCGAGCATGAATGGACTGTTTAAGGTCATGTCACAGCATCTCAATCGGATTTAAGTCCGGACTTTGACTTGGCCACTCCAAAACCTTAATTTAGATTTTCTTGAGCCATTCAGAGGTGGACTTGCTGGTGTGTTTGGGATCATTGTCCTGCTACATAACCCAAGTGTGCTTGAGCTTGAGGTCAAACTGATGGTTGGAGATTCTCCATCAGGATTTTTTGATAGAGTGCAGAATTTATGCTTCCATCAACTATGGCAAGTCATCCAGGTCCTGAAGCTGCAAAGCAGCCCCAGATCATCACACTACCACCACCATGTTTGACTGTTGGTATGATGTTCTTGGTTTTACGCCAGATGTAACGGGATACACACTTTCCAAAAAGTTCAACTTTTGTCTCATCTGTCCACAGCATATTTGCCCTAAAGTCTTGGGTATAATCAAGATATTTTTTGGCAAATGAGAGACGAGCCTTTGTGTTCTTTTTGGTCAGCAGTGGCTTTTGCCTTGGAACTCTCCCATGGATGCTGTTTTTGCCCAGTCTCTTTCTTATTGTTGAATCATGAACACTGACCTTAACTGAGGCAAGTGAGGCCTGCAGTTCTTTAGATGTTGTTCTGGGTTCTTTTATGACCTCCTGAATGAGTCGTCGTTGTGCTCTTGGAGTAATTTTGGTTGGCCGGCCACTCCTGGGAAGGTTTGCCACTATTCCAAGTTTTCTCCATTTGTGGATAATGGCTCTGACCGTGGTTCGCTGGAGTCTAAAGCCTTAGAAATGGCTTTATAACTCTTTCCAGACTGATACATGTCAACTATTTAGTTTCTCATCTGTTCTTGAATTTCTTTAGATCGCCGCATGATGTGTTGCTCTTTAAGCATGCTTCACTTTGTCAGACAGGTTCTATTTAAGTGATTTCTTGATTCAACAGGTCTGGCAGTAATCAGGCCTGCGTGTGGCTAGTGAAATTTAACGCCGCTTTCTAAAATAATGTGGTTAATTATTCTATAAAATAATGTGGCTAATTAGAATCAGGGTATCTTCCGATCATTCGTTTTTAAATTTAATATTGAAATCTGAAAAATGAAAAAACGGCATGTCAGATTAACGAATGGCTTGACACAAACCGTATCGAGGCAGAGCCTAGACAGAGCTTTCTTTTGTGTAGGCATACTACAGGCATATCTCATAAATATTAATTTACTTCGCACCTGCACTCACAACTACCTACTAGCCTACATCTTTGGCACATCGCCTGAATTATTATAGCTAACCACCTATTAAAATATGTGTGGCAAAGCTGCGTGATGCACTGCAGTGTGGGGAGAATGTATTGTAGACAAGAGCAGACCACTATTAATTTATGTGAACATAGGTAGTTTTAGACAATAAACTGAGTTTATTTAATTAATATTGAGTATTGGCCAGCTAACTGATGGCATACAAAATTGTTATTTTCTCTGCCAACTAAACCAAAGTCACAGAACCGTTGTGTGACTGACTCGCAGCAGGCGCATAGAGTGGTGAATCATTCCTGAATGAATCAGAGTCTTTGAAAAACCCATTATCATAGACAACAATGCAATTACCAATTATTATAGACAGCCGCTTGATTTTATTCTTAAATGAATGAATGAAGCATTTTGAATGAATTGATTGAATAAAAGGCTCCTTTATGAACACAGTGACTTCCCGCCACCTAGTGGCGATATTACTTTCATAATTCAAGTATCATTTCATTTTATTAATTTTTCTGTATTAAAAATGTTGTATAAAACATTAATCTCATTTCATTATACATTTATAATTGCTGTGTAAATGCACGTACAGCCGTCTGATCAGCATTAAACTAAATGCATCTAAAAGCATTTTCAGACGCAGGTTCAATATCACTGAATACTGATTTAATCGGTAACAGCCTATTGTCATATTATTCTAATGTATTTGATGTAAGAATTTAACATTAAAGATGACATACAAAAGTTAAAATAATAATAATAATAATAAATAAATAAATAAAAAACTGAAAATCAGTTGCCCCTTATGGGAAAGTACATTTCTGACACTGATGACACTGGCTTATTGTTCAAAGTGTTATTTCAGTGTTTGGATATGTTCTTTTAATAACTCAAACGAGTTCACCTTCAAATCATGACGTCAAATTCACCTTTCACTAAATTCAATCACTAAAACAAGCACTCTGAGGAACAAATAGTCCCATGCCAGTGGAATTAACAACATATGATTTCCAAAATTTCTAGAAAGTGCTCTATGAATAAAACTCAAAAAAGAAAAAAAATAGATGTGCTGTGAAGGTAAATTACACAGCCATTTCTTTTCATATCTGTCATATTATTTAAGTCCCTCCTTTGTCTAAAACGCAGCGTATTGTCTAAAACACAAGTTATGACCTGTATGTTCACATACATTGATAGTGGTCTGTGCTTCACTACAATACCTTCTCCCCGCGCTGCAGTGTGTTGCACAGCTTTGCCACACAGATTTTGATAGTTACTATAATAGATCAGGAGGTGTGCCAAAGGACCAAAGGCTCTGCCTCGGTACGGTTTGTGTCAAGCCATTCGTTAATCTGGCTGTTTGATGAAGAGAAAGAGATAAAATGTAGTAGAAATAAACATGTTAAAAATCAATAGAAGCAGAGTAACTAATCAGGGTATTTTGTATGCCACCAGTTAGCTGGCCAATACTCAATATTAATTAAATAAACTCAGTTTATTGTCTAAAACTACCTATGTTCACATAGGCCTAAATTAATAGTGGTCTGTGCTTGTCTACAATACATTCTTCCCACGCTGCAGTGCATCGCGCAGTTTTGCCACACATATTTTAATAGGTGGTTAGCTATAATAATTCAGGCGGTGTGCCAAAGATGTAGACTAGTAGGTAGTTGTGAGTGCAGGTGCGAAGTAAATTAATATTTATGAGATAAACTAATATTTCATGGGTAGGTTGCATAATTTATGCCTACACAAAAGAAAGCTCTGTCTAGGCTCTGCCTCGATACGGTTTGTGTCAAGCCATTCATTAATCTGGCTGTTTGATGAAGAGAAAGAGATCAAATGTAGTAGAAATAAACACGTTAAGAATCCATAGAAGCGGTGGACTCTTACTATGTTTTTTTTAGGACTATTAAATGTTTGGTTGACCAATCAGCGGAGAGGGGCGTTTCATTCCTGCCCACATGTAGAGATCGAATATTCAAGTTGCTTATTCGTTTTCTGTCCCTGAACGTAAAAACGAAAAATGAAGCCAAATTCTTGATTTTTCGTTTTGAAAGACGAAAAATGTGCCGTTTTTTAATTTTTCAGATTTCAATATTAAATGAAAAATCGAACGATCGGAAGATACCCTGATTCTAATTATACACAATTCTGTCATGATTTAACAGGAGGGGGCAATTAATTTTTCACGTAGGGCCAGGTAGGTTTGGAAAGTTTATTTATCCCATGAAACAAAACAGATGTTTTGCAGAATGTTCAAGGTGCTCTTTTCCATACAATAATGCTGATTTACACTTTAAATTTCCTAAATAAATAAATAAATCATTCATTCATGTAAGTATGTGGTATTAAAAAATTAAGTATTACTGTAGAGTATGTAGCTTATAAAAATGACATGAACAGACCAAAATGTATGTTTTTGATTTGAATCTTCCTCTCTACCCTAGTTCTCAAATCTCTTTTGCACTTGCATCTTGTCAGATTTAACAAAAAATGAGACAAGCACCATAAAATGTAAAAATGATGACAAAATATTCATCTTCAGTTGTTCTGAGATCAGACCCGGTTCACTTTACAGTGTGAAATATAGCAGTGGTGTGTCAGCATGGCCTGTGGAGTTTGAGAGGGAGGGAAGGTGTTCTAACTGGGAATGAGCTGGTAAAACATATACTTACTGCAGCACAGGATCACATCTCACCTTAACTTCTCACTCGCAGTGTGGTCCCAGCACACATAGAAACCAAAGAGGAGTAATGTTGTTAAATGTTATGAGAAAAGATCAACCACAATATTACCACTGTAATCTCTTAAGACTCTCTGCACTGCAAGTTTAGTTGCTTGCCAAGGCAAAAGAAAATTGACTTTGAAAACTGTTTATACACTATGGTTAGTATGTAATACTGAATATTTAGGTTTCGCAATTTTACACTGTACATTGCATTCATATTCTTATTTACATATTTATGAGGTTAATAACACTGATTATACAAGTATAGTATGAGATGTAAATATATAACCACTATGTAACATTGCTGGCATGAAACGTACAAGGACAATGGCATAGAGAACTCAATTGCAGTTTATTTACAATTGTAAAGACAAGCTAAACTTAATTCTAGACATGAAACAAAACATCAGCATGAATTATGGGCTTGACTGGACAAACAATGACATGGAACAGCTAAATATACTTCAATGCAGGACAAAGTAACAAACTGGGGGCTTAAAAACAAGATTATGGGGTAATCACATGACGTAAACAACTAATGACAAAACGGAACTGCTAAACAAAATGAACATGAACCAATGAGAGAACAAAATGAATAACAAGACAGCGAGACAATGAAGCAATAAAAACATGACGTGAGCAACAAGTGGGAATAGAAGGTCACATGATGTGAAACAGGAACCACGTGACTAAACCCAAAGTAGAAGACCTGCCATAAAAAACATGACTAGGCCTGAACTGAAATCATGAAACATGTACAAAAGACAAGTTGTTCAAACTGACCTTTCAGCATTACCAAGGTTTATACTTTAAGTGGTTTTAAAAGGTGTGGTTTGAAAGCCTATTTGTGAATGTCTATTGAATGTCTACTGAATTCAGTTTTGTTTAACATGTTTAATTTGTTGTCTTCTCCAGGTGAATGACAGACTAGACCGGTCTTGCTGTGGTTTCAGACCAGACCCATCAGAACTCTGTGTAGAAAACCTGCTGCATGTCAAATGTGGAAACCCAAAGGACTTAAATCTGGTGCACATCCTGGTAAAGGAAATATTGGTGATATTTGTCAGATTATACAATAATACCTTATCAATACTGGACATCCAACATCCTCATTCTAGTTAGTCCAACCCTCAGAGTCCATCACATTACCTCCCAGTTGTAGAGAAAAATGGTCCCATATTTTATAGAACTGAAATGGTTTGTTATTAAAAAAAGACCAGTACTCCATTTGACTTTGAAGAGAGTAAACATGCAAAATTGATGACACTTTGCCTTCAGTGAAACTTGAAGCAGCTGCTTTTTTTCTTCAAGTTGTATTGACTCACCTCATGACAAGGTCACATAGCTGGCAAGTATTTGTTTTCTACAAGTAGAGTGTAGAACATTTTTCCCCTTCATTCTGCTTTCCAATATCAAAAGTAATAACTTTCCAACAGCTCTCAAGATCTACGTGAAGTGAGCTCACACTCAAACTGTGAGTTAGAAGCCCAACTAAATTAAATGATGCAGCTAAAACGAGTCAAGGCAATGAGTTTCCATGGGAGCCTTTAGATTGGTTCTGTTGTCATTATCTGATAGTGTTCAGGGAGCTGGAGAAGTGGAGCTCCAATGTGGTTGTGTTTTAGGTTTTTGGAGACAGTCTGCAAAAGTCATCCGTTTTAATATCGCTTGCCCACAAAATCATTCCACAATTTTAGAAATCTCTCACTGTCGCTTAGAAAAAAACCTACAGAGCACACTGCAACCAGTATAATTCATACAGACTCTCTCTTTTGTTAACCCTAACCCTGATATTAAACACGAATGTGAGCTGTAAATCAAAAGTTATATTTTATGCCAGTCTGGATTTTCAATAGTAGGCAAGATGTTTCAGTCTTACAAATCATGACTCATGACTTTTGTACACACTTGAATATACTTTTGGCACAATTATGTGATTGGAAATATAATTCAACAAAATCTGAAAAGAGGTTTAGCATTTGGTATCAGGTGCCATTTTTTTTATCTAATGAAATGCAATTCGTCATTTTTTGAAGTGTAACTTAAAGGGTTAGTTTACCCAGAAATAAAAATTCTGTCATACCCTCGTTTTGTTCCAAATCCATAAGGCTTTCGTTCATCTTCAAAACACAAATTAGGGACAAATTAAGGACTTTGTAAACGCCATCTAAAAGTTGTCTAAAGGGACACGAGACATGGACAGATTTAATTTAACACATTAATTTAGCTCAAACGTGTTTGCTTGACCCAAAGAACCAATGAGGTTTGTTTACGTGTGTCACACAAGCATGCTTGAGCTTCGGCAAGAACCAAAGAGATTTGTACTCCTGTGTCAAGCAAGTAGCTGAGCTTCCATTTATGAAGAGTTAATTTCATAAGGAAATAAATTCAATCCTTTCAAGTGTACTGTATGACGTGTTCTATGTATGTGCTTTGATCAATGTATATATCTGAGTAAATTAAATCTGTTCATATAAAATTCTGAGTGTCTTTGGAAGAGTTCTATAGATTACTTTTACATGGATTACATGGATTCATTTGGATTACTTTTACAACGTTCTGTATAAACTTTTTTTTTTAAATTTTATTCTGACAAAATATCTTCATTAGAGTTTCGAAAATAAACAAAAGTCATACGCGTTCTATGGCATCGTGAAGCACCTTTATTTTTAAGAGTGTACTGTATGACGTGTTCTATGTATGTAAAATTCTGAGTGTCTTTGGAAGAGTTCTATAGATTACTTTTACATGGATTACATGGATTCATTTGGATTACTTTTACAACGTTCTGTATAAACTTTTTTATTTTTATTTTATTCTGACAAAATATCTTCATTAGAGTTTCGAAAATAAACAAAAGTCCTACGCATTTGAAATGACATGCTAAGCTAACTTATGACAGAATTTTCATTTTTGGGTGAACTAACCATTTAAATGTCCAAAAAAGTTTCGAAATACTTTAGAACCACTGTACATAATATAAATACACATGAATCTACTCAAAATAAGCTGTATATTATAACTTCTATTTATAGGTGCAGAAGACAGAACCATCCAGATTGGTTTTTATTGACAATGCAGGAAGACCTCATCAACCACAAGACAACCTCAACTTCAGACTGGTTGAAGGTATTGATGAGTAAGTATTAGTAAATGTGCATATTTATCCAGACTTATACTATCTATACTATTTTATACTGGCCTAATGGTTAAAAATGTGGACTGTCAACCCTGACTTCTTAACATTGTGCATTTGAATAAAACACTTGTTGACCCAAGTCTAATAGGGTCAAAGTGCCAACTAAATTAGAATTAGACAAATTTGTTTACAAATACAAATTTCAGAACAAGGATGATGTTTTTAAGGAAATAAGACTGATTGATATGTACAAAACAGTTAGCGTAACGTGTATTTGTTGATTGGCAGGTTTCCAGAGCGGGCCGTTTCAGTGCTGCAATCGGGATGTCTGGAGAAGATGCTCCTTCGCTCTCTGTCTGTAGATCGGGAATTCTGGGTGAGCAGAGGAGAGGCGTCCGGACTCAAATCTATCATCCGACACATAGAACAAAGAGCCAAGACCCTCCTGAAGCATATACAAGAAAAGAAACTGCGCCTTAACAGATATCTATAACTCTCCAATGAAGAGATTCCCTTATATTGAAAAAACAAAACAAAAACAATTACTGAATCCTCAGAAGACACAAAAGGTTTATGGATATTCTTTGCTTTGATTTGAATTGTCCAGACTCATTTATGTCAGTGTCTGAAAGTCTGTTTTATTGTGCTGTTTAGAAAGTCATGCACAATATGCAAGAAAGCTAAAATGAGAGGAGGCAGTGCATTTACATGGATTTTTGAGTCAATTTCTCTAATCAGGGTTGACAATCCTTGAACTGTGATTAAGTGATGCTCTCAGTGTCTGAGAGAAGACATTCCAGATGGTCATTTGCAAAGCAGGACTCATGCAGAGGCCCATCACTGTGAAGAGACTTGCGCTATGTCCTTACCAGACGCGATACAATAAGATTTCAACAACAAGCAATTTGTCTTTCTATGCTGAATGTTAATGTGCTGTCGACGGCACTCAGTTACAGCCAATTAGGAGATCTTTAATATTTAATGTACGGTTATGAGGAGTGGGATCTTGGTCTAATCATTTTTCATAGTGGGTGAATTGTCACACAATTAGACACCAAATAATCAACAGAATCTGTCACTTATTTGTTTTGTGGTCACAACTGCATTGGACAAAACCAGCACTTACATGGAAGAAATGAAGCTTTGTCAAGTCTTTCTGTGGTGCAGTCAGGAAGAATAACTGCAGCTGTGAATTAGATATGAAGCTAAGCTAATGAAGCTTCTAAACTATTTTTCTTGTAGAGTGTCCTTGAAATGACAAAACAAGAGAATTGTGGTGTACAAGCTAAATCTTTAATGAAGGCTGCTATACTAGAATAGATGCTGAGGACTATGAAACTGTGGTGTGGAGTGAAACTGAGCCCTCTCCATGTAACTCCTGCCGGGCTCCTACAGGGAACTCGGTGCCCAAAGGCATAAAATTGCTGAGTCTGTATTTGTGGTGTCATATGTAGAGTTGTCATACATGATTCTAGACTTTCGACTGTATCTTATAGGCCACACACTGTACACACACTGCAGTTAAATATGGTTGTCACTCTCTTCTTCTGAGAAACAATAATTTAGAATTGTGGTTCTAAACCTTTTTGGATCCAAGGCCCCTATTGTCAGTAACAATGTTCAAAGGCCCCATGACTTCTGCAGTTTGTGATTTACTGGACAAGAATAAAGATTTATTTATTATTATTATTCTAATATGTTTTGATACCTGATTCTACCCAATTCCTATCAAATCATCTACCTGATTTACAAATCTAATTTTGACCTGATATAGTTTCTCTTAATTTCAGAGCTCTGCATAACTAGAATATATTCATTTAAAATGCCCACGCATGCAATTATTAATTTTAATAATTAACATGACTTTTCAAGTAAATCAGGCTACCTTATATATCCAGGTTTATCTAGATAGTGGGAACCCTGCTGCTGCTTTTTCAAAAAACAAACTGAAGGAGAGTTTGAAGAAAAGTTGCTATGGCTAATTTTAATGCTTTTTTAGCATTTTAAGTCATCTTGAGGTCCCCTTTGGAAGTTTGCTGAGACCCCTTAGTGGGCCCCGGTCCTCTGGTTGACAGTTGCTTATTTAGACAATTCAACCATATTTATATGCAGTCATTATATACTACCAAAACTTTGTGTGTGCGTGGCCTTTTTGTTGAATAAACTGAATTTCGGTGTTTTGACTGCGTTTTCATCACCCACTCCCACTAGTTTATGCATAATTAAAAAGTAATTATCTTTGGAAATGTATGACTGCAACTTTGGAACATTGATTGTTCTACTTATTACTTGCTGAATTTGGAATTTTCTCTCGAATAAATGTGCTCATCTAAGATTTATGAGATTTATTTCAAGACTAGTCGAAAAGCTCAATCAAATGAAGAATTACAAGTATCTGACAGCTTATTTATTTTTCATAAATCAACGCTCAAATCACATTTTGCGAGTTTGCACTTTTGAGTTTGTCTTTGTTCGAACACACTTCAAAATGCAGCTATCATTTCCAGAAATCAAATGAATAAAGAGGAGAAGAGTTTAGAGAGGCTATATCGAGCCCATCTGTTCATGAGTTGATCTCGTCACTTCCTATAAGCCTCATACTGATCACACATTTGGAGATTAGGAGCATGCCGAGGGAGAAAAATAAATGATATCAGCGAAACATTAAATCTCCCTTTCATCCAGTTTAAATTCCCACAGGTCTCATTTACATTTGCCTAATGTGGGCCAGAGACTCCTGCCTGTGCTCTGCTTCCAATTTCACTTCAAAGTACTTTGACTGCTTCTTTTTAAACTTAGGAAGGGAGTTCACCAAACAGATTTGTAACCCCCTTGAACATAAGACTTGTTTAGCATAAATGCTGAATGCACAGATACTTTATATCCTTGATGAACTGTATAATATTTAAAAACTGCATAGTATATTGTAGTGCTGGGCAACAATTAATCACGATTAATCACATCCAAAAAAAAAGTTTTTGTGTACATAATATATGTGTGTGTACTGTGTATATTTATTATGCATATAAAAATATACACACACATAAAAATATGTTATGGTTTATATATTAAATGTTTATATAATATACATTTTATATAATGTAAATATTTTCTAAATATATACTGTATGTGTGTGTCTTTATATATACATAATAAATATACACAGTACACACACATATATTATGTACACAAAAACTTTTATTTTGGATGCGATTAATCGCGATTAATTGGAAAGATGGGTAAAACATAAGTACTTGTAGCCTCATAAGGGAGAACATCACTGGCTTTTAACTATGTACTAACTATCCATCACTCTAAATTCAAATTTTTGTGTAAAGGATGAAAGTATAGCATTTCCTCTCTGCAATTAACAAATAAACGAACGATTAATTTCCTTAAAGAACATTTGCTTCATCAGAATAACTGCACAGTACTGTGCTACTTCAAATAATAAATCCCTACCATAATAATTAAAGCCTGTCTGTTTAATATTTCATAATATAATTGCTGTTCTTTTTTTTATCGACTGGATTTTCCAAAGACCATAAACGTTTCTGCTCCTTTCAAGTCCATGGTTTTACAATTTATAAATAAGTGCAACTTGATCGCAGTTGTCTAACAAGGTCAGGATAAAAAAAGGCTGAAATATAAAACTACAAGCTCTCTCATCATTGGGCAAGAGATGAGTGGATCGAGCCATTATTGCTAGACCATGTAAGAGGGTTTCTCAGAAAACTGAGAGAAGCAAAAGTCTCTGCCATGTGTTACTGTCACGGGGTGTCAGGCAGGGAAACGCAGGAGACTTGGAGAATTGTTGCAAACAGGAACTTTTAATTGAATATTAAAATACACTCAAAGTAACGGAGACTGGACACTGAATGAACGTAGGAGACACAACCAAGGCAAAGGAGCACAAATGCTGAGACTAAATTAACACAGGTGGAAACTAATGAATGATGATTAACTAAATAATTAGAACAGGAAAAGATCCAAATAAGGACAGACAGGAACTAAACAGAAATCGACACGTGGCAGTTACCTCTGGCCTGCATCCATTTTTATAGAAACATAATTTTAATTAATCATCACCATGGGAGTTATTAAACTAAGTGTAATTAGAAATAAAGAGAAAGAGAGAATGGGACAGAAACACAAAAGAGAAAGAGAATGTATGCAGTTCTGCAGATGATTTCTAACCTCTGTTTATAAATGTTTCTGTGAACACACAATGCATTCTTCCCCTTGAGCATAGAAAAAAGCATCCATGCCTAACAGTAACACTATAGCTGTGTCTTAACATATTTCTGTGTGATATAGTTATCTGAGTGATAAAAGTGATATTTTATTAGATCAATTTGTCAACTTACCTCAAAAACCATGTGACAGTATTACCCAGGGCATGGTGCTTTTCTACTCTTTTATTGTCACAGTTTATTAACTCTCCAATCCTCAGTAATCATCACTTGTTTTATGGCTAATTACTATTAGTCATACTAAGGACACTAATGAACCATTAATGGGATATTTGACTGTAAAAAAATAAAAATAAAATAAAACAAAATAAAAATTCTGTCGTAATTTACTCACCCTCGTGCCATTCCAAACCTGTTTTTCTTTCTTCTTCTTTTTTTTCCTACATAAGAAAGAAAATGACATGAAGGAGGGTAAATGATTACAGAATTTTCATTTTTGGGTGAACTATCCCTCTAAGTGTTGGCACACAACTCCCATTCTTTAAGTGCTACAGACATAAATTATATCTCACTTTTATTTATTTATTTATTGTTGCTTGATGAAAGATCAAACAGACAAACAATAATCTCAGAGACTTGCTGAAGAGGGACACAAGTCATACTATATAGTTAGCAGAACATTACAGAAACTAGAGGACAGCCTTTTGACTCAGTTTAACCACCTACTCTAGTAATTGCATTTAAAATACCTCTAGCAATGCCCTGATATCCACCAACAACAACCCTAGCATTGTTGCCATCAAGTTTTGCAAGGGAATGCAAATCTCACTTTTTTACAGAATGTAAAATTCTAGTTAGTTGGAACTAGAACATCTCTGAAAATCTAAAATGACCACTCACACTTGGTGTAAACTGTATTTCTTAATTATCTTATTAAATACCTTAATTTGTGTTCCGAAGATGAACGAAGGTCTTACAGGTTTGGAACGACATGAGTAATCAATGACAGAATTTTCATTTTTGGGTGAACTATCCCCCGTTTTTATATATATATAAAAACGGTTATTGAAATTGTAATAATATTTCACAATGTCACTCTAGGTACTGTTTTTATCATATAAAAGCAGCTTTACTGAGCATAAAAAAAATATTTAAAAACAGTAAAAGTCCTACCAACCGCAAACTTTTGAACAGTACTGTAGTGTATATGAGGCTGATTTGATAATGTATGTATATATTTACTGTGTACATGTTTTATATAACTGACTAACAGTATGTGATCAAGAGCTGGTTTCAGAACCCTGAGTGTTCAGTGAGTAGGCTGTTATCTCTGCTGTCTCTTCTTTCCCTGTTGCTGGTGATTTATTTAAGACACGGTTATCCTATTAACCCTCATCTGGAGAGACATCTACCACAGACAGCAGCAGAAAGACTGTCATGATCAGGGTCACGCTACCCTCAAAATGTTTCAGAAGACAGCGATGAAACCTTATTTAAAGAAAAAGCAGGATATAACCATGTCCTTGGAAAAACATTGGGTTTTAATTGGTTTGAGACGAATATATATATGTTTCAACCGTCTGTCTCTGTCTGACATGCTTTATTATGGAGACCTTTAACATCAACAGTCTATCGTGTCTCATGTTTAGACTGATTTTTGCCAGAATTACAGATCTACACAATGTGTACGACTGTCAAGTTATCTAAAGCTCATTATTAGCACACCCAAAAATGAAAATTCATAATTTATTCACCTCAATGCCATTTCAAACCCAAATATGACTTTCTTTCTTTTGCTCATTCTTCAATTGTATTCAACTATTTATTTTGTTAGTCACTTAGTCAGGTAGCAAGTTAGTTCATTATTTGTATTACTTGATTTGGTGGACTTGCATATTCTTAAGCAGTGAAGTAGATTTATTTTAACTATTTATTTTGTTAGTCACTTAGTCAGGTAGCAAGTTAGTTCATTATTTGTATTACTTGATTTGGTGGACTTGCATATTCTTAAAGTAGTAGTAGTAGTAGTAGTAGTAGTAGTAGTAGTAGTAGTAGTAGTAGTAGTAGTAGTAGTAGTAGACCAGACTAGTTTTTCCTCAAGAATTTAATTCTTTTATTAGTTTTTTTCCCCCTTCATTATGACATTGGGGAAGTAGTGGCCTAATGGTTAGAGGGTCGGACTCGTAACCCAAAGGTTGCAAGTTCGAGTCTCGTACTGGCAGGGATTGTAGGTGGGGGGATTGAATGTACAGCACTCTCTTCCACCTTCAATACCACGACTGAGGTGCCCTTGAGTAAGGCACCGAACCCCCAACTGCTCCCCGGGCGCCGCAGCATAAATGGCTGCCCACTGCTCCAGGTGTGTGTTCAGTGTGTGTGTTCACTGCTGTGTGTGTGCACTTAGGATGGGATAAATGCAGAGCACTAATTACTAGTATGGGTAACCATACTTAGCCACATGTCACTTTCACATTGGGACAGTTTGTGACAATTTTTTCATGCCGGTAAAACTTTTCAAAATTAATTTTAACACATAAATTACAATCACGCCCATAATAGGTGTATGAATTGCATTTTTTCATGTGCTTTTGAATAAATTAATAGGTCACAACATTGACACTACTAATTTTGCATAATAATACATCTATGCATTTTTAATTCTAACTTTAAAAAGATGTTCCTATTACTTGCCTGTTCAGAAACTATCGTGTGTTGTGCAAGAGCTCTGCTCTCTGCTGAGTCTCTCCGACGCAAATGAGAGTCCTTAAGGTCCTCACCTTAGAGTGTTGCCATGACAATGAGCAGTCAGCTCCAGGCACCCTCTCAGGCTCATTGTGACGATGTGATTGACAGATCCCTCTCGAGGCTGTTGTCTCAGGTGTAAAGATGTGACAGTAACAGAAGAGAGTGTCATTTGGCTGCCCTCTCTCTTTTGTTCTACAGCTTTAATGAGAATGTACACAGCTAGCAAAGGCTCACTTTAAACCTGGACCTCAGACTGAGATAATGTAGAGAATATGAGAGGAAATCTATAACATTCATTATATTCAGGTGTAATTATTGATGAAACTGAGAAACTGTTGGTGTTGCTGTTATTGTGGTGTTATGTAGTGGTGTATATGTGTTATTGTCAGCATACCGCAAGCACAAATATGCTAAATAATGATGTCATTTATGATGAAATGTTAATATTTTCATTGTTTTACAGATATTGACACTTCTTCTTTCCAATAAATAAATAAATAAATACATATTATATCATGCAGTATATTATTATATGATATCATATTGATTATTTTGCCTAAGGTAACTGTGTTAAGTTCTGATAATTCTGTTCCAAATCCGTATTACTGGAAATCAAAATGATGATTCATTTTTCTCTCTCCACATTTCCCATGGTTTTCAGAAGTGGAAATCCTCATAGGCCCCGTTTACACCTGGTATTAACATGCGTTTTCGTCGATCCGATCACAAGTGGACAAAGGAGACACATTACAGTTCACACCTGGTATTTAAATGCATCTCTTTTGTCCACTTTCGACCACTTCTGTCCTGATTCCATCGAGAGGAGAGTCTATGGGCGGGTCCCTCTGCTTTCGTCAGAACTACAGTGGGAGGGTTAAACGCACGGTTACATGTGGATGCGCACTAATATTACGTCTAGCTGTTTGTGTTTTTATCAAACGAAGATGCTCCACAACGTGCCGTGCATGTTTATAAATGGGCTTTTTCAGTTATTTCATATACTCACAAAATGAGACGACGGAAAAAGACGAGGAGAGCAGCCGCTGTTGTTTCTGCAGTGTTAGTCGCAAGACCTCGCTGAACGATGTGGACTCACGCCAGAAGTCAGGACTCGTGGAAGAATATTGTGCTCGGTACGTTTACTGATGCACCCTTCCCAGCAACACGTCCCACAATGATTACATGTTTGGTCAGTAGGAGGAGAGAAGGCGGTCTTTAACAGCTGTTCGAACACAATCAACCACTACACTACAACAGCAATCCGATCGAATGGGTCCATTGTTGGTCTCTTGCAATTTCAAGCTTCAAAAAGGATGCAAAAGCCCTATAAAACTACCATAAAAATCATTCATAACACTGTAGTTCTATTCCAAAACTTCTGTCATGTTTTTGGTGAGGAACAGGTGCTGCTGGTACATTGATGAAAAACAGAACCCGTTCCGGTGGATGACGCAGGACGTCGGCGTTGCGTGATTAGTGACGAACGCGGAGAGAGAACAAAACAAAATGCTGGTCATGAATTCGAAGTACAAACCGAGGATTTGTAAAGAAAAATGTCGTAGGATTTCGATATAAGCCAAGAGGAGACTGGTTTTCCTTTACTAAAGTAAGGAAGCTTTGCTTCCTTTGCTCCTATAAACAAATTCGCAAGACTAGCATATCCCAGAGGCACGTGCGCGACGCATATGTCCTACGTCATCCGCCCAAAAGGCTTCCGCGTACGACAGTCAGCAGAAGTGAGAGAACAGTGTTTATTACGTTTGAAATATGGATATTTTTTAGGGATGCACTGATACCGATACTGGTATCGGTATCAGGCCCGATACTGAGCTCCTGTGCTCGTACTCGTACTCGTTAAAAAGCCCCGATACCAAACACCGATAAGTGCCATATTAAGACAATGAAACACCGACAACAGAACAACAGAGAGCAGAATGGAGTTATTTGAGATTAAGGATGTCTACGAAGTATATGTATATAATGAATATAATGTTAAACATTCAGTATTAATGCCTGTATAGCTGATGTGCGCGAGCTGATAAGCAAAGCACGCTGAGTGGATTGAGCGCGCGGCAGCGCAGATGCGCAAACATGTCGAGTGAATATACCTTTCTCACAGACATCACTGGAAAGTTTGTAGTTCGGTCGGATACGTCAAAACGTAAAAAGTAAGTAAAGCAATGCACAAGTTAATTAACGGTAGAGAGAGCGCGCACGCACTTCTGTTGTGTGATCTTTGATGTTCACTCACTGAGCACACGCATCATTTGGATTAAAACTAAATCGTAAAAATAAGACCATTTATAGGGGCATACACTATAAACATAATTTATTTTTAACCTTAGGCATACACGACTTTCTGGCGAAAGTGAAACTAACAGCTTTGCTTGAGTGTTTCTGCATTATATGAGTGCCTTTGGAATATAAATCGCAGCACGTTTCAGATGAAAAAAAAACGCGACTTCTATTTCTGAAAATATCACAGTTAGGAGATTAACGAGTGGTTCCCAGCATTATTACAGCAAAGCACGTGATTACAGTACTAAGCCGCTCCAATGGAGCAGCTCTAATGCTATTAAATTAAAAATGATGTACCATAGAGCAAAACAATGAACAGTGAAAGTTACAAAAACTTGTAAAATACATTTTAATGGGCATAATTAAGTGTGAAAATAACCAAAGGATATACAGTCAAAACAAAAATTATTCAGAGACCAGATATAATGTTTGATATTTTTTTACTAGTGGGTGCAGGACACTATAGTTCATTTATGTAAGTGAGGATAGCAAAATAAAGTAAACTGGGACTAATTATATCCAAAATTTCTTCATACAGTGGACTACCAGTAAAATTGATACAAATTTGGGACCAAATATTATTCAGACAGAGTCTGGGGAAAAAAAATTGAAGTTGAGGTTTGCATGAAGGATGACAACATGCCCAGGAGACTTCAGGCTGTCATTAAGGCTAAGGGTCACCCGACAAAGTATTGATAGTTGTGTAAATACTGTCATACTAACAGCTGTCTAATTTTTGGTTGATTGTAATACATTACATACCTCTCTATCAAAGTTATCTAACATTATCAAGCTGAATTTGTTCTTGTTATATTTTATTACCATTTTCTAAACTATAGCGAATAAACTGTGATAATGTGAGAAATGTTGAAGGTGTCTGAATACATTTTGGTTTGACTATCTATTTGATAAATTAAGTTAACCAACTAACATTATACATACTCTTTTGGTTTCTGTACCCAATATTTAAAAAATTTACAAATGCAATAAAAATACTGGTATCAGTACTCGGTATCGGCAAGTACCAAAAATAAAAGTATCGGTATCGGGCGAGTACTGGAAAACGTGGTATCGGTGATTCCTTAATATTTTTCTTACAAAAACGCATCAAAAAGAACCTTTACTCAAGCCCCAGAGCCGTGTGAGGCATGTTTTATTATGGATGCACACGCTTTATTTGACGTGTTTTGGACTATTGAACAGAAACACCGCCCACGGCAATGATAACGCTTGGAATAGCCAGGACAATGTTTTGAGGGTGAGTAAAACACAGGCTAATTTTCATTTTTGGGTGAACTAACCCTTTATTATCACATGCTTGTTTGTGATATTCTTTTACAAACAAGCTCAAGAAATTACATTAAAGTGTGAATAATTGAAACTCAAATGCTGAAAGCTTCACCTCCTCCTCATCTTTAATCAAATGTGTTATTTTCGAAAATAAAGTCAAATGAACTAGCCACATTTCCTTTGTAACATCTTCCTTTGGAAGAACACTACCAATGTATTATACATCTAAGAAATTTCACTAATGAATGCCAATTTCTGGTCTTGAACATTATTCGTAGAGGGCTCGTTTTCCCCGTGGAGTTTAAGTACATTTTTTTGCTTCAAAGACACTTTGCAATTTCAATACCATCTAAAAATGAAGTGACTGTATCTGGTTATGCATCATATAATCTCGGTAAAATGATGTAGCAAATTACCTGCTGTTTTTTGGTTAACTCAGAGGTCCTATGAGAAATCTATCTGTTAAATCCCTGTTATTGTGGGACTGTATTATTTATAACAACACTTCTCCTCATTTATTTTGACCTTCTCAAATACAGTAGTTCAGTTTGTAGCCCTAAAACCTGAAAAACAATTAGCATCTTCAGTCATGGGTTCCCTAAGAAGCTCCTACAGGTTTTTAGAATGACAGATTTTGATTTGAGTAAAATGAGGTCTGCCATTAACTTCACATGAAGAGACCTTCTCAATTTATGGTATAAATTTCATAGTCACATTCACCTTGACTTTTGAAGCATGTATAATGTAAATGGAAACAAAATGAACAGCCAGATCAAGGAAACTGTTAAAAACGGCCACTGTAGTGTCAGCATCAACAATCAGCACCTTAATTAACTTCGTCCCTTAATTCTGCATATAATGTTGTAATTATATAATCATATTTTATTAGTTTAATGAATCACGCATCCAGAGCACATGACCTTTTGTAATGGCCACATCCAGACAATCCCAATCCGTTCCAAATCCTATGTGTATAGTTCTTTTAACCTCCTTGAAAACTATATGCACCCCTAAAGAAGCTACATTTCTAACGATTCCTTTAAGAATAGATAGATAAAAACGTCATGCCATTTTGTGTTTGGGTTAATGAGTTCAAAGCAAGCTGATGTAATTTGTACTTCATGCCTGAAACCTGGTTTGAATTGGTCTCAACTTGCGGAACACACCACACACACATTCCATCCTTTTCATCGGCTCGTCGCAGTTCAACAGTATCCCCTTCGGCTATACATAACACCTTGAACTGACACTGCCCTACATGGAGACACTCAGCATATTATCAGATTCACTATTCGTTCATGTTCCATTCTGTAGGCAGATACATCATCCATAAACAAATCTGTCTCTGGAGGGTCACAGTGATTCTGATCTCAAAAATTAAATGGCAATAAAATAGCAAGCAGAAGAGAAAATGGGTTATTACAGAGAGAAGAGTATTATTCAACTGTCCTCCAATAGAACAGTATAGCATTATAAATGCTTAGTATCAGATAGTGTTGTCAAAAGTACCGACCACGATACCATTCGGTAGTGAAATTTTAAAAACATCGATTTCCCGCTAACATTTGGTCATGGTGTTCAACATATATGACTGTGATTGGCTACAATGATCATCCCTTCACGCTCTTCACCGAGCGCTTATCAGCGAATGACCTATCCGCTGATAGGCACTGCTTTCAAACGCTCTCGGCAGGGACGTGCACAGACATTTTGAGGGGCAGGGGCTCAAGTGGAAAAAAGGGCACTTCTCATTTTTATTTACATGTTTTTTCTAAACAAAACATTAAAAAATATATATATTTTAAAAAATCAAAAAGCGCCTATGTTTTTTTTGTGTTTATTGTAATATTAGAAAAATGTATAATGTTATTTATAAAGAATTACACTCATATTTTGAAGTTCAAATGGTTTTCTTTACAATGAAAACGCACCTGAGCGTAAGTGGTTAAATAGACCTATATTAACACAACTCTGACTTACTTACCAATTTAATTTAATTCCCTCACACTCACACAACTGTTTCATGTCGTTTCATTTTTCAACAGATGTCTATAAAATAATCAGTTCACATAGAGACCATGGTCTTCTTTAGTATTCACAAATTTTATTAATGCCTGATTTGCATATCAATGTGGCGATTCCAATAGTTATTAATTTTACTGTATTCAGCTGTCGTTTCTCCATTAAAGGGTTAATTCACCCAAAAATGGGAATTACCCTGTTTTTTTACTAACCCTCAAAGCATCCTAGGTGTAGATGACTTTCTTCTTTCAGACGAATCCAATCGGAGTTATATTAAAAATTGCCCTGGCCCCTCCAAGCCTTACAATGGGGATAAGCTGGGTGCTTGTTGTCAATAGTCCAGAAGATGTGAAATAAAGTGCACGCATTCATAATAAAACGTGCCTCACACAGCTCCGGGGGGTGAATAAAGGCCAGTAGTGAATCCATGCGTTTATGTAAGATAAATATCCATATTTCGAACCGTTTCTCCATTAAAGGGTTAATTCACCCAAAAATGGGAATTACCCTGTTTTTTTACTAACCCTCAAAGCATCCTAGGTGTAGATGACTTTCTTCTTTCAGACGAATCCAATCGGAGTTATATTAAAAATTGCCCTGGCCCCTCCAAGCCTTACAATGGGGATAAGCGGGTGCTTGTTGTCAATAGTCCAGAAGATGTGAAATAAAGTGCACGCATTCATAATAAAACGTGCCTCACACAGCTCCGGGGGGTGAATAAAGGCCTCCAGTAGCGAATCCATGCATTTATGTAAGATAAATATCCATATTTTGAAAGTAATAAACACTTTTTTCTCACTTCTGGAAGTCCGGAAGCCATTCAGGTGGATGACGTAGGATGTAGGCGTCATGCGCGCGCCTCTGAGAAATGCAGGAGCAAAGGAAACAAACTTTCCTTACTTTAGCAAAGGCTTATACCTCCTCTTGGGCTTATATTGATATATTGAACCTCTGACATTTTTCTTTACAAATCCTCATTTTGTGCTTCTAATTCATGACTGGCGTTCGTCACTAATCACGCAACGCCAACGTCCTGCGTCATCCACCTGAATGACTTCTGCATACGACAGTCGACGGAAGTGAGAAAAAAAGTTATTACGTTTGAAATATGGATATTTACAGGAGGCCTTTATTCACCCCCCGGAGCGGTGTGAGGTACGTTTTATTACGGATGCGCGCACTTTATTTCACATCTTCTGGACTGTTGACAAAAAGCACCCGCTTTTCGAGATAAAAACATTTATGTAAGATAAATATCCATATTTCGAACGTAATAAACACTTTTTTCTCACTTCTGGAAGTCCGGAAGCCATTCAGGTGGATGACGTAGGATGTAGGCGTCATGCGCGCGCCTCTGAGAAATGCAGGAGCAAAGGAAACAAACTTTCCTTACTTTAGCTTAGGCTTATACCTCCTCTTGGGCTTATATTGATATATTGAACCTCTGACATTTTTCTTTACAAATCCTCATTTTGTGCTTCTAATTCATGACTGGCGTTTTGTTTTGTTCTCTCTCCGCGTTCGTCACTAATCACGCAACGCCAACGTCCTGCGTCATCCACCTGAATGACTTCTGCATACGACAGTCGACGGAAGTGAGAAAAAAAGTTATTACGTTTGAAATATGGATATTTACAGGAGGCCTTTATTCACCCCCCGGAGCGGTGTGAGGTACGTTTTATTACGGATGCGCGCACTTTATTTCACATCTTCTGGACTGTTGACAAAAAGCACCCGCTTTTCGAGATAAAAACATTTCAACTTTTCAGAATGCCGCAAGCGCACCGCCGGTCATGTGACAAGAACCAACCAATCAGCTTCATCCTTTCCCATAACAAGATGAAGGAACAACTGATCATAGCTGTACAGGGATAGCCATTTTTAAATAAATTTAGTAGCAGAGCTACTGCAAGCGATTTTTAGTGCTGCAAATCCAATATCCATTTATCCTTTGCTGAAACGTAAGTCATTATAATCAGTAATTATGTCCCCACTGGATGCAACAAATGCCTCGTTTATAATGGTTTTTATTGTTTTTGTCTCATTGCGCCGGGACAGTGCATCACAGTATGGTAATGGGCGTAACATTTCCATCACACGTTTGAGGTATTCGGCCAATCACAACGCGCTGGATAGCTGGCCAATCAGAGCACACCTCAATTTTCAGACCAATGAGCGTTGTAATAATCGACGTGCTTCAGAAAGGAGGGGAATAGAGGAGAAAAAATAATGTACAGTATGTGGAAAATAGTGTTTTTTTTTACCTTAAACCACATTTCATTACACCAAATACACAAACTAATGTTATTTATTAGCAGCATCATATGACCCCTTTAAGTTTAAAGTCTGAAGACACCAAGACTGCACATTCTCTCAAAAAAAAAAAAAAAATCCAATTCATGACTGCTGGAGTGATGTTATTTACCATTCCATTTGTTATGGATTTCTGTCTAATAATACATCTTCAAGGTTTAGAAAATATTTACAAATCTCAAGATATTGACAAACTACAACAATAAAACGTTAATTCGTCAACATTAAATATGAATGATAGAGACTTTTAAATAAAACAAGACGTTTCAAAAATATCTGAGAAATTGTACATTTAATAAAAGTGACAAAAATGATGTATGACATTCCAGTGGCACATAATGGTAAATCTCATGAACTGGCACAGGGAACAGAGTGGTTTACAGGACACAAGCCTGCTGGTCATGTGACAAGAACCAACCAATCAGCTTCATCCTTTCCCATAACAAGATGAAGGAACAACTGATCATAGCTGTACAGGGATAGCCATTTTTAAATAAATTTAGTAGCAGAGCTACTGCAAGCGATTTTTAGTGCTGCAAATCCAATATCCATTTATCCTTTGCTGAAACGTAAGTCATTATAATCAGTAATTATGTCCCCACTGGATGCAACAAATGCCTCGTTTATAATGGTTTTTATTGTTTTTGTCTCATTGCGCCGGGACAGTGCATCACAGTATGGTAATGGGCGTAACATTTCCATCACACGTTTGAGGTATTCGGCCAATCACAACGCGCTGGATAGCTGGCCAATCAGAGCACACCTCAATTTTCAGACCAATGAGCGTTGTAATAATCGACGTGCTTCAGAAAGGAGGGGAATAGAGGAGAAAAAATAATGTACAGTATGTGGAAAATAGTGTTTTTTTTTACCTTAAACCACATTTCATTACACCAAATACACAAACTAATGTTATTTATTAGCAGCATCATATGACCCCTTTAAGTTTAAAGTCTGAAGACACCAAGACTGCACATTCTCTCAAAAAAAAAAAAAAAATCCAATTCATGACTGCTGGAGTGATGTTATTTACCATTCCATTTGTTATGGATTTCTGTCTAATAATACATCTTCAAGGTTTAGAAAATATTTACAAATCTCAAGATATTGACAAACTACAACAATAAAACGTTAATTCGTCAACATTAAATATGAATGATAGAGACTTTTAAATAAAACAAGACGTTTCAAAAATATCTGAGAAATTGTACATTTAATAAAAGTGACAAAAATGATGTATGACATTCCAGTGGCACATAATGGTAAATCTCATGAACTGGCACAGGGAACAGAGTGGTTTACAGGACACAAGCCTGCTATATAATATATATATATATATATATATATGTTTCTATGTTGAAAACTTATCTAATTATTAAAATGAGAGAATGAGAAACAAGAAAAGTTTCTAACCATGAACATCTGCTTCTCAACTCAGATTGGAGGAAAGATTTCCATGCAAGGTTTTCTCTTTAATTATATGCAAAGGACATTTCTGCTATTTTGTATTACAAACAGAATTCATTTTTATCCTCATACTTGAATAAAATTACCATTGAAACACAGAGTTATGCTAATAAACTGCATGGCTTAGGTTTGCCGTTTGCGAATTTCAATTATAAATGTTCTTGGTTTAATCTGTTTTTAGCATCATTTAAATCCACTTCCATGTTATGCAGCATGTCCTCAAAGCGAAGGACAGAATAAAATCTCACTGAGGGGGGAAAAACAATACAGATGACTTGACAGGCCATTCAGAGCAAAACAGAAACAAAGCTTGTGGTTGGTTGTTGAATTTCTCATGTTCCATTCATTGATCAGCAGTGAAAGAAAATTTAAACAGTGCAACTTTTAACAAATCTGGGCTACAGTATGTATAGCATTCCAGAGTCCTCTTAAATAAATAATTGGCTAAGATAAAGTACATGTTTCCATCTTCTTAATAAACCATAAGCAAAATACAGCTTGTCTTTGCAGAAATGCAGATGAGACATATAAAATATATGCACAAAAGCATCTAAAAAAAAAAAACTAAAAAAAAAAACTGGCCCTGTCCTTCTCTAAAGCAGATATAGATACCGTTTTAAGTTCATTTGTTGAATGGCAGGATAGGAAGCACATCTAAACAGTGTTTTTTTACAAATATAAATAGTTATCTTCAAATCTTTAATATTGCATTCTGTAAGGCTTATGCAGTCCTAAAAGGTTCGTAAAAGGTTCATGAACTGGCCTTTCCCATGTTTGAACCAATTTTCTTTGTGCTCCTAGCCCACTAAGCTGTTATCACCAAACACACTAGGATGCTTAACACAGTGGTTCCAACTTACTTAACATAGAAGTAATTACTGACATGCCACCAAAAAAAAAAAAAAAGAGACTTTCAAATTTCAGGACACTGTCTTATACTATTTCACCCCAGTCATCAAAAATAATACCGACTTGAATATCTAGGTCTTCTGTACGTGATGCGATTTGATAGATCTCACTGGTAAACAAATTTAAACATTTCCCATTGAACAGGTAGATAATAATCAGTGGTTTTGAGGCTGGTTAAAAAAGAAGAACATCAACACTGCAGCAGCAAAACTACAGTCAACCCACACAAAAGCAGCCTATTTTTTTTAAATAGTATAATATTCATCTTAAAGTTCACTTTCGATTTTATTTTTCTTCTACTTTCTTGCAGGTAGTTCATACTAATTTCTATTAATTTTGGGCAAGAAAAGGACACACTTACAAAGTCACATACAATTCATATCATGTTGCTTAAGCCACAGAAATGTGTGCATTATTTTAGTTAACCAAAGCAGGTGTCAGACTAAACCAGTGTCTTGGACTTATAAATACAAATTTTAATTATGCATTACTTTTCTGATAAATAAAGTCATTGAGAACTTTGCTTGGATGATGGTAGGAACTAAAAGAACTGGCAGTTCTGTAAACTGCATTCTCTTCTAAACTTCATTGCAGTCAGGCCGTTCGTTCTCTGTCAGTTCATGACACTCCATAAGGACCATGAAGAACAATCAACCGAGCCCAAAAACAGTTCAGCCATGTTACACCTTATAATTTTCAGGATAGCTCCTGAGAATTAATCTTCAAATTAATTATTTGCTAGCTGACAGTGACTGTTACTTCTAACCTGATTAAAGAATCAAGTTTTACATATAAGAACATCTGCAAATGGGCCCAAGAGGTTCTTGTTGAAAATACAGCGCACCCATACTAAATATGTGGTAAAGGGTTTGATGTTTTCCAAGAAGGTGTAGTTCTGATGGGGCAGAATGTAAGGCATATATGTGTTCTCTCCCTGCTCCTGGATCCACACCTCATATTTCACCTCTTTAACCTTCAGGTACTTCAGGTTCCAAGGGATCTGCCATGACACTGAGAGCTTTGCTTCATTGGTGGCCTGTACTGACGTCTGGCACTTGGGCTCTCTAACTCGACCAGGATGTATAGTGCTAGCCACCTTGGCCTTTTTCAGATTAGGCTTTTTTAGAGTTTCTCTGAGTACGTCCAGAAAAGAGGCAATGTCCACAGTAGTGTCCTGGTAAATGCGGAAAAGCCACTCTGGATTACGACAACAAAGATGCCTTGGCACCTCCTTGCTGGCAAGGATACTTTCTTGTTCCTCCTTCTCAAGGTGGACGATGCCACCCTGATCCCAGGGGCGATCAGGATATGTAACAGTGTTCTCTTCCATGGTATTTCTCCATGCGACATACTGAAGGTCCATGCCAGGTAAGGAGGACAAGGTTTTGTAGGGAGTGTACTGCTCTGAGTTTATAGCATACGGGAAGAGTTCAACCACAGCGGCACCACGGGGCAAGAACATGGAGGTGATCATCTGGGCTCCGTGCATGCTGACCAACATAGTCGCACCACTAATAATTTGGATAATGCTATCAAACGACTGCTCCTCCAAAGACACAGTGACAGTCCTCATCTGAAACTCCTGAGCTAAAGCCAGAAGTAGTTCCGCCTCATTGAGGATGAGCCTGTTAGTGGTACGCTTAAAAACTACAATGTAGTCATCACCCTCCTCTCGCGTGATGTTAAGCCTCTCCATCACAAATGACGCAAACTGGCGGATCTCGTTACCTGAAATCAGAATGTTGGCTTTGGGCCCTTGCGGTTGCACAAAGCCATATTGGTACCATGTTGTCATCTTTGACAATCCAACATAGGACTTGGTGAAACACATGAGTTTGCCAAAGGTTTTCAACTGCTCCTTGAGAAGGGGTTGCTTACTGCTAAGCAAGCGGTAGAGATCGAAGTGAGCCCCTTCACCCCAACCCTCCATGAAGACAAGCCTGGCCTCATCATCCAAGTCTGAATACTGCTGCATGGTGTAGTATATGGGCAAAAGATCATCATGGAAAATGTGCATGAGGTTGTCTGGGTTAAAACGGTTCAGAATTAGAGTGACATCTGGCACAAACACAGGTTTCGGCATGAACTTCAGAGCCGCTGCCGGGAGCTCGAGAAAGTTAAAGTATTGAGTGTTGTGGTCTTCTACAGACGAGAGGTCCAGCAGGGCGGGTTGGAAACGCCGAGGGCCAAGGTTGGGCAGCATCACAGAGGCATTACTGTGGAAGAATACGAACTCCTCAGCCTCCGTGCAGTAGCAAAGGTAGTCAAAGCGGCAGATGCGATCGGTGTGCATCTTGCCAGTGCAGACCATTCTGGTGCCATGCTCTTGGAGTGCTAACAGGGCACCGTGGTAGTCAATACGCACCTGTGAGAACTCCTGTGATTGGCGTGTAAGCTGTAGCTCCTCTTCCAACTGTGATGTGTGTTCAATCAGCCAAACGTATTTCCAAAGCAAGGCTGCCACCACTGACACCAGCAGGCCATTCAGCACTGCCGGCAGATTCATCCTACACCCAATAGCGCGCATCACAGCAGGACTCCGACCACACACTCATGCTCCACCTGCAACGATCAGAATCAGAATACCAAGTTTGAACAAGGTGGTTCATGAGTTGCATTAATACATCATAAATGTACGGTACAGAATAAGCACAGAGGGTAAAGAGTAGGGCAGGGGTTTCCAAACTCAGTCCTGGAGGGGCACCGTCCTGCAGAGTTTAGCTCCAACTTGCCTCAACACACCTGCCAGGAGGTTTCTAGTATGCCTAGTAAGACCTTGATTAGCTGGTTCAGGTGTGTTTAATTGGAGCTGGAGCTAAATTCTGCAGGACTGTGGCCCTCCAGGAGCAGGATTGGACACCCATGGAGTAGGGTATCAAGAGAAAGGTACCAAATATTTTAAACTCACTTAGGATGATATAAGTTCATGTTAGACCTTATTTTGCATTGACGACTGAATATACATTACTCTCTACATGTAGTAGTTATGTTTCCTTAGCCCTCCTTATATGTTTTACATTGAGAATTGTGAATGTGTTTATTAATCTAAAGCCTCCAAATCTGACCAGCAAAAATACATTTCAACTGCAGCAGGGCTCGAAATTAACTTTTTTACTTGGTAACATACTGAAGGTCCATGCCAGGTAAGGAGGACAAGGTTTTGTAGGGAGTGTACTGCTCTGAGTTTATAGCATACGGGAAGAGTTCAACCACAGCGGCACCACGGGGCAAGAACATGGAGGTGATCATCTGGGCTCCGTGCATGCTGACCAACATAGTCGCACCACTAATAATTTGGATAATGCTATCAAACGACTGCTCCTCCAAAGACACAGTGACAGTCCTCATCTGAAACTCCTGAGCTAAAGCCAGAAGTAGTTCCGCCTCATTGAGGATGAGCCTGTTAGTGGTACGCTTAAAAACTACAATGTAGTCATCACCCTCCTCTCGCGTGATGTTAAGCCTCTCCATCACAAATGACGCAAACTGGCGGATCTCGTTACCTGAAATCAGAATGTTGGCTTTGGGCCCTTGCGGTTGCACAAAGCCATATTGGTACCATGTTGTCATCTTTGACAATCCAACATAGGACTTGGTGAAACACATGAGTTTGCCAAAGGTTTTCAACTGCTCCTTGAGAAGGGGTTGCTTACTGCTAAGCAAGCGGTAGAGATCGAAATGAGCCCCTTCACCCCAACCCTCCATGAAGACAAGCCTGGCCTCATCATCCAAGTCTGAATACTGCTGCATGGTGTAGTAGATGGGCAAAAGATCATCATGGAAAATGTGCATGAGGTTGTCTGGGTTAAAACGGTTCAGAATTAGAGTGACATCTGGCACAAACACAGGTTTCGGCATGAACTTCAGAGCCGCTGCCGGGAGCTCGAGAAAGTTAAAGTATTGAGTGTTGTGGTCTTCTACAGACGAGAGGTCCAGCAGGGCGGGTTGGAAACGCCGAGGGCCAAGGTTGGGCAGCATCACAGAGGCATTACTGTGGAAGAATACGAACTCCTCAGCCTCCGTGCAGTAGCAAAGGTAGTCAAAGCGGCAGATGCGATCGGTGTGCATCTTGCCAGTGCAGACCATTCTGGTGCCATGCTCTTGGAGTGCTAACAGGGCACCGTGGTAGTCAATACGCACCTGTGAGAACTCCTGTGATTGGCGTGTAAGCTGTAGCTCCTCTTCCAACTGTGATGTGTGTTCAATCAGCCAAACGTATTTCCAAAGCAAGGCTGCCACCACTGACACCAGCAGGCCATTCAGCACTGCCGGCAGATTCATCCTACACCCAATAGCGCGCATCACAGCAGGACTCGGACCACACACTCATGCTCCACCTGCAACGATCAGAATCAGAATACCAAGTTTGAACAAGGTGGTTCATGAGTTGCATTAATACATCATAAATGTACGGTACAGAATAAGCACAGAGGGTAAAGAGTAGGGCAGGGGTTTCCAAACTCAGTCCTGGAGGGGCACCGTCCTGCAGAGTTTAGCTCCAACTTGCCTCAACACACCTGCCAGGAGGTTTCTAGTATGCCTAGTAAGACCTTGATTAGCTGGTTCAGGTGTGTTTAATTGGAGCTGGAGCTAAACTCTGCAGGACTGTGGCCCTCCAGGAGCAGGATTGGACACCCATGGAGTAGGGTATCAAGAGAAAGGTACCAAATATTTTAAACTCACTTAGGATGATATAAGTTCATGTTAGACCTTATTTTGCATTGACGACTGACTATACATTACTCTCTACATGTAGTAGTTATGTTTCCTTAGCCCTCCTTATATGTTTTACATTGAGAATTGTGAATGTGTTTATTAATCTAAAGCCTCCAAATCTGACCAGCAAAAATACATTTCAACTGCAGCAGGGCTCGAAATTAACTTTTTTACTTGGTAACACTGGTGCTCCCAACTTCAAAAAGTTAGGAGCACCAGCAAAAATTTAGGAGCACTCAACAAAAATGTATGAGCATCACAACTACAAATTATATATTAACAGATTTTATCCTTACATTCTTAACTTTAATGCAGATTTTGTATTGGTTAATATTAGCTGTCAATCTCTCAGTGACTGCTTTACGCTAACTACCGCGAGAAAAAGAAAGGGCTGAAGAAGAGAGAAAATGAAAAGAACACTGACAGATTTCTTTTGTAAACAACCTAAAGTTAAGCTCTTCTTTAGAGAGGGTTAAGATGGTGTATGCCAGCGGTGTCCAAACTCGGTCCTGGAGGGCCACTGTCCTGCAGAGGTTAGCTCCCACCCCCATTAAACACACCTGCACGCAGGACACCGGCCCTCCAGGACTGAGTTTGGACACCCCTGGTGTATGCGGTGTTACATTTTACATTCAGCTCTGCCAGTTGCACCGAACGGCTGGCAGCTAGGGGTGTGCGATATTGACAAAAAATGATATCTCGATATTTTCTGGGATTTTATCAATAACAATAATTTGACTGAGTGTTACTGTGCTGATAATTTAAGGACTACAGTGGACAGCTAACTCCTAAAAATGTGTTATATTCTTCATATTCTGTGTGGTGGTCAGTTCACAGCCCGGAAAGCAGTGACTGGGTGATTGACAGCTAATATTAACCGATCTAAAATCTGCATTAAAGTTAAGAATGTAAAGATGAAGTTTAATTGGTTATGTAGCCTAACGTTTCACAGAATGGCAGAGAGGTCACCGTATCAGCACTCAGAAGGCATGACAACAATCGCACAAATGCTCCCAAATATATTTTGAGGTTGCACAGATTACATTTCGGGAGCATATGCGACCAAAATGGTTGCAATTTCGAGCCTTGTGCAGGAATTTTTATTACTATAATCATCAGTTTTTAGTTAAAGCTAAACTGAATTCATTACCTCCCTGCAATACAGGCCTGTACTCCCTCTCAGTACTGGGCTTTTTTAAAAGAAAAACCCTTGAAATAATCTCATCCTTTGAGCTGTTGGCATTAGCGATCTATATAGATTTTTTATAACTGATACTGATACCAATTATTTGCACTCATGGCTGTATTAGATCAAAAGGGTGCTTCTACTAAATACTGAGCAAAGGGTCTGAATACTTAGGACCATGTGATATTTCAGTTTTTCTTTTTTAATAAATCTGCAAAAATGTCAACAATTCTGTGTTTTTCTGTCAATATGGGGTGCTGTGTGTACATTAATGAGGAAAAAAAAATTAACTTAAATGATTTTAGCAAATGGCTGCAATCTAGTGAAAAATTTAAGGGGGTCTGAATACTTTCCGTACCCACTGTATGTGCCCGATAACCGATATGCAGAACCAATATTTATTTACTGTTATAATGTAAATAAATGACTGAGTGAAGAACATACTTCACTTTGGTTTTTCCTCTGTTTAGTCATCTTTTTTTATTTTAAAGTGTTGAAAATTAGCAGTCTTGTTAAATTTAATCTTCATATTACAACAATAAAATTATATTGTATTTCTCAACTGGAATGTTATATCAGAATTATTAATAATGTTTTTGTCCTTCTAGATTAATGGTTATATAGTAAATGTTAATACAATTTAGGGTGTTTTAAACAAGTGAATCTTGTTAAAAGTTATACGCGGTGGCCGTGCTGGAGCATTTCCTGAGTATCAACCCGGTGAGTAAACAGCAATATGAAAGTGGCTTCACGAGACTAATCATGAGCAAATATACAACAGAGAGAGAATTAAATTCAGCGCTTTTATTTTCAACATGCGCTCATTCATGGCTGTATTATTTAACTCATGCAAAGTTATGTCTTTATTGGGAGAGGATCTTGACTGATTATCTACGACGTGACTCCGACTTCACGAGACTAACGATGAGCATAGACAACAGAGAGAGAATTTAATTCAGCGCTTTTATTTCCAACATGCGCTCATTCATGGCTACATATTTCATTCAGGCAAAGTTACGTCTTTATTGGGACAGGACTTGACGGATTATTTTTTCATTACTCTGTGAGTTGGTCTCTATTTCTTAGAGCCAAGCTGCATAAACTACATAAGGCATTTATGTAATGCATCTAATTTGTGCATAAATGGCTGTTATGTTAAATAAAGTTTACTAACTACAGCAAATCAAGTACCTGCACGCCATTGTTGTTGTCTTGTCTCCCCTCAGACGCGCTGCAATGGCGATACTGCGCGCAATTCTCAAAACACCCACAAGATGGCGGCGTTTATCGGTGAATCCGATATTACAAAACCGATATTCGATTATGGTAAAATGCTTAAATATCGGGAAAAATATCAGTAAATCGATATATCGCTCGATCTCTAGTTGGCATGCTACGGTAGCCAACAGAGCCATGGAGACCAGAGAGTGGCTAAAGATGCCCACCTGCATCCAAACATTCACAGCATTTAGCACTAATATTCTATGTGTGTGTTCTCAGCGCACCATGCTTGTAACAGCCTATTGGCCAAATCTTTAACTGTGCCTACTGAATTGGGACAACAAACAGACTGTTTTTAGAAGGCAATAAGAACATTTTTGCAAAAAGACATAAAAAACCTGATTCAGTAATCTAAAATAGCAACAGCTCTTTCTATTGTTCACAATGACTGAATCAAATTGAACGAGACAACATTCCAGCTATGTTAAAGGCCTTATCAGTACTAAAAATTAAAGATGAGGTTGGCAGAGCTTCTTGCTGTCACATCTCATGGATGAAAAATGCTAAATTTTCAGGATGTGAAGGACAATCTTCCTTGTTTGTTTTTATCCATAGCATTTCATGTTTTGAGACTTAAGCGGCATTAACATCCAATCCACAAGGATACAAACAGCAGAAACGGCAGTGTCGCCAGTTGTGCATTTAATTCCCTTCACTGCATAGACAACCCAGAGGGAAACATTAAAAGGCTTTGCCAACTAACAAATGCCTGCAAAATGTCAGCTACATATTGCAAATTACTGAGCAAACCCTCAGTGGCACCATCTCAGCTAACATAACTGTTTAAGACTGAAATGTCTTTGATGTCTGCTTGAAAATTAGGCATAAACTGAAGAATTAATGGTTGTAAACCTAACATTGGTTGGGCTCCACTGGGTGCATTGCCTCATATGTTGGCAAACTTTCACATGAGCTTCTAAAACAGAAACAGTTAGCTTCTACTAAGTAATAATTTTCATAATACTAATTATTAATAATTAGCTATTCCTTCTATATTATTAAATAATATATTATTTTAAAAAACCCCGTAAAAGTCCAAAATAATTCAAGACCTGCCAACATTTGGCTTATACTGTATGTGATAATTAAATCAATATTGCACTCCATCTCACACATCATTTATCTGAAGAAAAAATTAAACTGTAAAAAAAAA
>NW_015505597.1:898027-899322 GCF_001515645.1 Sinocyclocheilus grahami
TTATTCAACACTCCATTAGTGGATATTCTGGTTTCCAATAATAAATATCATACCCAAACAGGCAAGTGGTTGATTCTTGTATCAGCATCTGACATTTTATGCATAAGGATGTGGATCAGATTTTAAGATTACATGCAAGCTCATGTGCTTCACATGCTTTGCTATCATGCTATGAGCGAAACTGACGGTAAAACCTAGAGGGAGGAAAATGTTAAACTGCTTGCATGTAATGCACTGTGATATGGATCAGATTATGGGAGGTTCATTCACTGCTACAACAAAAAAAATCCAAGCTAAATCCAGACCATTGATGCATATTAACTTTTCAGACCTCTTAACGTGGGGGGAAAGGGTTTAAAACGGATTTGTTTGGCGAAGCGATGCGCAAACGCATTAAAGAGACACAGAGGCGAGTAATATGCTAATTGGCATAAAGACTCTGGGAGCACATGACACTAAGGAGCCTCAGTCCATCTGAGCTGTCCAGATCTAAATTGCTCTGCAAGAGCAAGCAGATCTCATGTCCTTGAAACCTTGTCCTTTCTGTGCATATGAATAAAGAGAGCAGGGGGTCGCATCATGCAAGAGAGGGTTTTTGGAGGAGCCGGGTGCATGTGTGTACGACTGTATAAGAGAATGGGAATATGGGCCTGGCTGACAGGGCTTGCCCAGCTCCCTTGTGTACAGCTGGGCTGTTTGCTATGTGGATGATAAGCACCACAATGATGGGGGAAGGCAGCCTAGTGCTTCTAATGCATTTTAATAAGGCTCCTGGAAAGACACGGCTCTCAGTCTTTCAGTGGCTTTCTTCTCCGATGAGTCCCTTCAGGATAACCAAGGAGATTCCCTACTCGGCTCCCTGCCCACGACAGAAAACTCTCGGGCTAAAGATACACAATCATTATGCCTCTTCGATTCTTCTGCCTGACTGCCCGTCCTTCTTGCTTCTCAATAACGTCTCCTGCTAAATTTTTTAATTACCTTGTGACCAAGAACTTGGGTCATTTTGTACTAATTTCTGTGCTGATTTTTAATTTTGTTGTTGTACACACACTTCAGACTTTTTTTTTAACATCTTGTGCCACAAGCATCTTGCTGTTCTATTGCATATACAGTTGATTTGCTCTGCATGCTTAGTTAACACCCTTCATCGTTTCCAAACAAAATGATGAGTACTGATTTAAAAGTACTGACACACATTGCATCCTGATAAAAACCACCAGGTACCATCAAAAATTACACTGCAACCTAAAAAAAAAAATAGTTCTCAGGAAAGTGGTTTCATGATTAATCAT
>NW_015505597.1:899819-901870 GCF_001515645.1 Sinocyclocheilus grahami
GGGAGAAGGACTCTACGTAACACTGCAGAGCTGGGTTGAGGACAGCAAAATGACAAAATACTGGAGCAGGCAAAGGACAGGGTGCAAATCAAAAAGCAGAAATATACATATATGAATGAGTTTGCTTATGGAAATTGAGGCTATTGCGATAGCTATGAGATTTCTGTTCCAACATAAACAGACAATGAGGAAGAATGATCCAAAATACTTTTACTGATGCTTTTGATGATAACATGAACCCTTAAATGTTGCGACTGCAATATGAAATGCCATTCGCTATCAGATTTAATGTGAAATGCATCTTTCTTTACTGAAAGTGTAAAAAGTGTGAAATAGACTAATGTTTTTTTCTTGACTGTTGCCTTGTATGTCACAGTACAGGACATGATAGTCACTGGCGAAGGGCTTGGGACTGTGCATGCTCTTGAGGTGCCATCACCCAGTCTAAGGGGCCGTTTACACGACAACGTTTTCAGCCAAAAACAGGAAACTTTTTGTGCTTTGCCTGTTTGTTTTTACAAGACAATATCGTTTTGGGGACTGAAAACGCATATTTTTTTAAACGGGTTTCAAAGTGCAAGTTTTTGAAAACGCCACCGTTATCGTTTCCGTGTAAACACCCAATACGGGAATCTTTGAAAACGGTGACGTCATGCGAGTGTGTAGTACGTGTTAGGTATGTAGATATGCGTAGTCAAGCGCGAACAAACATACACAACAATGGCGGAGTGTATGATACTGTTGTTGCTGTTTAAGAGTTTGCTAACGCTTCTTCAGCAAAGTGTGGATTTACTTCACCAATATCACAACCAACAGCAGAGACGCATCGTATACATCATATAATCATCACTTCCCTACAGGTACTGTTTACTAACAAGGTGACAGCGCCAACTACTGGCCTGGCATACGTAATGCAGCATTTTTGCCCATTTTCGCGGATATGTGTAAACGCGAATCGTTTTGAAAATGTTGTCGTGTATACATTCAACTTTTTAAAAACGCAAGGGAAAAACGTTTCCATTTTTAACTACATTGTTGTCGTGTAAACGTAGCCTAATTCTTCTACTTGTTTTCTTTACCCACTTCTCACCTGGGGTCCTGCGTCAGCCTAGCAACCGCCATTGACATAAATGGAAATGTTAACTAATAGCTTTTACCATGCATTATAGAGGTGAAAGCTATTAGAACTCGTCAGTGATGTCAACTAAAAAGTTAGAAGACAGAACGTTACTATATTTTACTTTAGTTATTATATCATTATTACATTTATAATAAGTTACTATATTAATATTATATTTATTTAAAGATCTGACTTCTTGACTTTTTAACTCATCAAACTTGTTATTTTGCCTTTTTTAACGAATTCTCAAAATATTCATATGACATGTAGGGAACGCCTGGTTAAACAGTGTTTTAGATTGGGTTATGATGTCTCAGAGAATTCAGACCTGATCTATGTAGTTTTAAGAATGACTGGCAGGCACCCTGTCCTTGACAAAAGAAAAAAAAAAGAAAAAGATTGACCAATGTAACCATCAGTCAGAATGCATTTACACTGGGAAAAATCTTTTCAAAAAGCTCTCTCTCTACACTGTAAAAAAAAATTCCGTAAAATACGGTAGCAACGTTTTAAGTTTTACGGTTTTAACTAAATTTTACAGTTATATACCGTAATTTCATTAACTGATATAATGTAAATATACCAACCTTATTGAAGTACTGAAATCTGTTTTGTACCTTTGTGATACACTGATAACCACCCAATGCAGGTGGTGATGAGAAAGTCACATGATGAACCAAAGCCCATCACAAACAGCTTTTAAATAATAATATATATATATATAGAAGGTGCACAGTGTCATTCACACAGACACTAAACACCATCACGGTAACACACATGAAACTGTAATAATGCAATAAACATTCATTTAACAACATTAGGTGTAACACACAACCCTAATATACTAAACTGATAAGAAAAAACTAAGAAGAAACAGATATTTTTTAACAAAAAAAAACATCAAATTTGAAATGTAATGCAGGGAATTCTG
>NW_015505597.1:901880-908375 GCF_001515645.1 Sinocyclocheilus grahami
ATACGGGAATCTTTGAAAACGGTGACGTCATGCGAGTGTGTAGTATGTGTTAGGTATGTAGATATGCGCAGTCAAGCGCGAACAAACATACACAACAATGGCGGAGTATATGATACTGTTGTTGCGGTTTAAGAGTTTGCTAACGCTTCTTCAGCAAAGTGTGGATTTACTTCACCAATATTACAACCAACAGCAGAGACGCATCATATACATCATATAATCATCACTTCCCTACAGGTACTGTTTACTAACAAGGTGACAGCGCCAACTACTGGCCTGGCATATGTAATGCAGCCTTTTTGCCCGTTTTCGCGGATATGTGTAAACGTGAATCGTTTTGAAAATGTTGTCGTGTATACATTCAACTTTTTAAAAACGCAAGGGAAAAACTTTTCCGTTTTTAACTACATCGTTGTCGTGTAAACGTAGCCTAATTCTTCTACTTGTTTTCTTTACCCAGTTCTCACCTGGGGTCCTGCGTCAGCCAAGCAACCGCCATTGACATAAATGGAAATGTTAACTAATAGCTTTCACCATGTATTATAGAACTCGTCAGTGATGTCAACTAAAAAGTTTGAAGACAGAACGTTACTATATTTTACTTTAGTTATTATATCAATATTACATTTATAATAAGTTACTATATTAATATTATATTTATTTAAAGATCTGACTTCATCTTGACTTTTTAACTCATCAAACTTGTTATTTGGCTTTTATCGAATTCTTCATATGACATGTAGGGAACGCCTGGTTAAACAGTGTTTTAGATTGGGTTATGATGTCTCACAAGATTCAGACCTGATCTATGTAGTTTTAAGAATGACTGGCAGGCACCCTGTCCTTGATAAAAACAAAAAGAACAAAAGATTGACCAATGTAACGGTCAGTCAGAATGCATTTACACTGGGGAAAAAAAAAGCTTTCTCTCTAGACTGTAAAATTTTTTTTCGTAAAATTTACGGTAAAAAAACAGCAGCTGTGGTTGCCGGAATTTTACCGTAAAAAATAAGGTAGCAACGTTTTAGGTTTTACGGTTTTAACTTAATTTTACAGTTAAATACCGTAATTTCATTAACTGATAAATGTAAATATACCAACCTTATAGAAGTACTGAAATCTGTTTTGTACCTTTGTAATACACTGATAACCACCAAATGCAGGTGGTGATGAGAAAGTCACACGATGAACCAAAGCCCATCACAAGCAGCTTTTAAATAATAATATATATATATAGAAGGTGCTCAGTGTCATTCACACAAACACTAAACACCATCACGGTAACACACATGAAACTGTAATAATGCAATAAACATTCATTTAACAACATTAGGTGTAACGGAGGGGAAAAAACTTTTTGCTCTGAGTTTCATATAAGAGACAAATAATAATACATATCACACCATATGGAAAAGCAAATGCATTACATACCTGTGGGAAAGCTGAGCCAAGACGAAGTGATGTTAATTGACTGCGGATACACTGTTTCAACAGCAGCTCCAGCAAATCAGTGCCAATGATCATTTACAACTTTACATCGTACAAACGCAGCATTCCCGAGGTTATTAAGCTAAATACACGATGTGTTCATTCACCATTGTTATTAACAGATCGCGTGTCGGCTTAATTTTATGGCTACGTAGCGCAAATTCGACTCTGTCGCGCTTATTCTGCCAGCATTAACCCAGCTGCTGGAGAAGTCTCCACCCACAGCCATGACCGAGCTCAGACGAGAA
The DNA here is from genome assembly GCF_001515645.1 of Sinocyclocheilus grahami. Taxonomy (NCBI): domain Eukaryota; kingdom Metazoa; phylum Chordata; class Actinopteri; order Cypriniformes; family Cyprinidae; genus Sinocyclocheilus; species Sinocyclocheilus grahami. The sequence continues at coordinate 903,617 of NW_015505597.1, forward strand.
AACCTCGCGAGATCTTATCGCCGCTAATCAGTCTGACGTCTACATTCATGTTATCGCGAGAGCTTTTCAACACAATTCAAAGAAACTCATATGAGAACGCAATGAAACACAAATAGCCTAATAGCAAATGCATGCTCTTGTTTATGTGCTTAGTCGGGTAACTTAAGAAAAGATTACGGCATATATATGTGCTGATTGACTTAAACTTTAAACTGAACATTAAACTTTAAATTTGCGTCAGTATAACTATAAATGTAACTTTAAAGATGAAGATTGCATGTTGAGTATATTGGCTATAAAGTGATTTTGCATGAATACTATGCTATTTAACTCTCGGGTGTGACGGAAACACACATAGGCTACTGGTAAAAAAAGAAAAGTATAGCCTGAATGCACTGTAAGTCGCTTGGATAAAAGCGTCTGCTAAATGAATAAATGTAATGTAATGACTGTAATTTACAGAAATTCGTTTTATCAACCAGCTAATCAAAATAATAATATACATATAGCCTACATTCCAGAATACATCAGGGATTGTGCTATAGTCTATAACTCATTTACATCTTTGTCGTATGAACGAAAATAACAATTGTATGACCTGACCAGGCTACTGATGTTCTTTTAATGACCTAACTGAGAAATGACTTAAGCCAGGATTTAAGAGTCGTTTTGAAAATGATTCATTTGTCTCTCAAAGGCTCGAGGAATGATTTTTGTACAGTCTCGTTGATTCTAAGCGGTAGCACAACACCCTCTAGAGCCCATTTGAGGGGCAACAATATATTAAAATGCGTTCAGAGAAGATCAGGACGGCTTACCAATAAAATAGTCTATATCTTTTAATCATTAACGTGATTTCTCAATGCCTATGTGTGTCATACTATGCTATCTCACTCTTTTAATTAGCATTTATTCTGTGGTAACCCGTGACAATGAAGAGCTCTTTAAATACAAAGAGTACCACTAGTGACCCGTAGATGGCAGTAGATAGCTTTAAAAGCCATTCATGCTGTAGTGTGATCCAATAAGTGGAATGTGAAAAAAAATTCTGAATTTAAAGGGGTCATATGATGCGATTTCAATTTTTCCTTTCTCTTTGGAGTGTTACAAGCTCTTGGTGCATAAAGAAGATCTGTAAAGTTGCAAAGACTAAAGTCTCAAATCCAAAGAGATATTCTTTATAAAAGTTAAGAGTTAACCACGCCTACCTAAAACGGCTCGTTCTAACACGCCCCCACATGTCTATGTCACGATGTGGGAAGATTTGCATAACGCCGCCCAAATGTTCAGGCAAAAAAAGAAGGTGTAACTTTTATTCTCGCTGTAGTATTGTTACTGCCGCCATTTCGTGAAGGCGCTGTGTGTTTCGTTGTGAAAGCAAAGCTACTTTGTTTGGCCTTCCAAAAGAGGACACAACTAGAAATCAGTGGTTAAGTTGTATTTACAACACTGTTCCAGAACAGTTCAACCCAAATATTAATTTGTGTGCAGCACATTTTATGGAGGACTGTTTCCTGATCCTGTGAGAGTAGACTATAATGCTCGGACTCAATTCTGACTCAGACTGTAAGTACGTTTTCATTTAAAGGATTTGCCACCATTTCCGTCACACGCTTGAGGTATTCGGCCAATCACAACGCACTGGATAGCTGGCCAATCAGGGCACACCTCGCTTTCAGACGATGAGCTTTGTAAAAATCTATGCATTTCAGAAAGGTGGGGCATAGAGGAGAAACTATAATGTACAGTATGTGGAAAATAATGTGTTTTTTTAACTTTAAACCGCATAAGCACATTTCATTACACCAAATACACAAAATAATGTTCTTTTTAGCAACATCATATGACCCCTTTAAAATATATTCCTCGCAGTGTTCAGGCAGTATTATAGAATAAATTCTCCTTCTCAAGAAACTGGTAATGTCTTGTATTCATGTGGCATTGACCCACATCTCTTTCCAGTGAACTGCAGTTTTATTACATATTTGATAAGAGCCATTTAAATTCCGTGTCTCCTGGGTCAAGAACCAGGCAATGGCTGTTCTGCAACTGTAATCAGTAGTAGGCTATCTGTAACTCGATCAAATGTGTCACATTGCTGATTGCTGTTCCAAGTGCATGTTTGTTCTACAATAGTTTCATGAATTATTTATAACTATAATGATTCCATATGTAGGGCCTGTTTACTTGAATGGATGTGTTCGGCAGAAACACGATGTTGTCTCAATCATGTATAACACAATTTCCTAATGTGAAAGCATTTTCATGTGTGATGAAGGAGCAGTGCATATGGAGATAACAGTGTAGGCTACTATAAAAATCTGAACCGTTCAGTTGAATCATTTAACCCTGGATGCATTTCGAACGCAATTTGCACACGGTTTCATACTCCTCCATGTGCAGTTAAGAGCAATATAAAAATAACTTTCTGGCCCACACAAAATAGGTTCGCTTAAAAAAAATCAAATAAACAAAAGTAAAAAACAACTAGATGCAAAGTCCTCCACAATATAAAACCGTCCAGTGACGTACAAGAATGCGGTTGTTTTAATATTAGAAATGAACTTAAAACCTAGAAAATACAAGAAGTTTAAAATAAATTACTAGTTATATTTCCGCACCGTTAGAGTAACCACTGATTGGGCAAATATGTGTCAAGTGATATTAAACCGTTTTTTTTTTCTCAATGAAATTGAATTCATTTTACAATGAATAACGTGTTTTAATAATCATTTGAACACGTGCTGATGTAAGATATTTTAGTTATTTTCAAGTGAAAGGAGACTGATGCTGATGAAGAAGTGATAGGCCTACTCTACTGATTGGAGCAACATTACTAGGCTATGTATGAATACTTAGGCCTACACTTACATGTTAGACAAAATGATTGAAATGCATATTCAATTAAATTCAAGTTTACGTGTACAGCGCTTTTCATGATACAAATCATTGCAAAGCAACTTTACAGCAAATTAAGTTTCTACAATATTTAGTGGTAGCTTATCAGTGGTGACTGTCAGTTAATGTACATATGGCAGAAATGTACGGAAAAATCAATTAAAGATGTAATCAAACAGACGATGAACACTATTAACAGCAATGATTATATGTTGCAATCAAACTTATAGCAAAATGTGGTAGTTCTGTATGTTGTTTCATGGTTGGCATCATCTGAGGTCCTCTGAGAGGTTGGCATCATCTCTTCTCAGGTGTTCTGGAGCCTGATCGAAATATCTCATGTCGCACTGGTATGTTTAAGGTGTGGAACACGTTTCTTCAGCTTAGTGTACTGTAATCATGTTACACAACCTGAAAGGTAAAACTAGGCCTGGAGCTGCTGTCTTGCTGGCTACTGACTTGTAATTTGTGTTTGGAATGTGATTTTAAAGGGGTCACATGATGCGATTTCAAGTTTTCCTTTCTCTTTGGAGTGTTACAAGCTGATTGTGCATAGATAAGATCCCTGAAGTTGCAAAGACTAAAGTCTCAAAACCAAAGAGATTTTCTTTATCAAAGTTAAGACTCTGCCACGCCCCCCTAAAATGGCTCGTTCTAACACGCCCCCACATATCTAGGTCACTATGTGGAAATATTTGCATAATGCCGCTCAAATGTTCACGCCAAGAAAGAAGGCATGGTTTCAGTAACCGCAGTTAGTGTTGATGCAGCCATGTCAGGGAGACGCTGTGTGTTTCTAGTCGAAAGCAAAAGCACTTTATTTGGCCTTCCAGACAGTAGTGGAGCTATTGTGGAGTCAGCTGTCTTAACTGTGGCTTGTGTACTGCAAACACATACCAGCTTCATCACTGTGTCTGTCACGCGACTCTGTTCCCCTTTCTGGCTTGAACTGATGGTAAAACTAATGACATTATTTACTGTCTTTACATTTATTTTGAAAGATGAAGCTCCAGATTACGGTAAGGGGCATTACATTTCCGACGAGTGCTTGCGGTGTTCGGCCAATCACAATGCACTGGGTCAGCTGGCCAATCAGAGCAGACTGCACTTGTCACATTTAAGTACTGAGTAATATTAATTAACTACATGTACTTACTATATGGTTAGGGTTAGGATTAGAGTTTGGCTTAGGGTAGGGCTGCACGATAAATCGCATGCGATATTTAACGCGCATCTTGTCAGTAAAGCCGGTTCTGTAATCAGCGGTAAATCTCCATCACGTGCGGGCTTTCACATTTAGCAGCATTAACTATATTAGGCATTAACAGTATTAGGCATTACCGTGGGATATGATTTATTTAGGTTTTGCTGTAGGCTGCTCAAAAGGCAAGCTGAAATCTGAAATGCTATTTGTGTTAATCTTCCACTTTGCTTATGTACAACAGGGTTTGGGCCCCCTTGTTTGGAAGACATCCAGATTTTATAAATGCACACTAATATTATAATATTAAAAGCTGTTTATGATGACAACATAATCACTAGTGCAGGGGGCCAAACAATGATACAAATCCTTGAAGGATTGCTCCTCTTAAACCACAATAAGCTCTGCTTTATGAAAAGAGAAGGACATTTCTTTTAGTTGAACAAAAGCTGGTGTAGTGGTATTTAGTGTTCATTGTTATGAACCAAGCTATAATTTGTATACTATGAAAGCACTATGAAAATGAATGGACCTTGCAGGCTAATTAATGGTTTTAGCTACAAGCATGCTGCTGCTACTCGTACTGGGTTAGGGATCTGAATGAACCCTTAACTTTAACAGCCCTCTACGAACACCTTGGCAATTGAATCGCCATTGGCT
>NW_015505597.1:908385-909213 GCF_001515645.1 Sinocyclocheilus grahami
TGACCCTGGACCACAAAACCAGTCATAAGTAGCACGGGTATATTACAATACAATGGGTCAAAATTATCGATTTTTCTTTTATACCAAATGTCATTATGATAGGCTATTAAGTAAAGATCATGTTCCATGAAGATATTTTGTAAATTTCCTACTGTAAATGTATCAAAACTTCATTTTTGATTAGTAATATGCATTGCTAAGGACTTCATTTGGACAACTTTAAAGGCGCTTTTCTCAATATTTAGATTTTTTTGCACCCTCAGATTCCAGATTTCCAAATAGTTGTATCTCAGCCAAATATTGTCCTATCCTAATAAACCATACATCAATGGAAAGCTTATTCAGCTTTCAGATGATGTATAAACCTCAATAATAATAATAAAAAATACACTTTTGACTGGTTTTGTGGTCCAGGGTCACATATAGTAGGCTAAACAATTCATACATTTTATTAAAGAATAATAAATTAACAAAACCTGCAAAACATATTTTGATAATTCAAAGAAATAAACTACGGTTACAACTAGAGAATTCTTACAGGTTATTTATTCAAGACCAATCTGTTGAAACTCCACGTCGCTATGGTTATCTCTTTGCACTTTTTGAGACCCCAGCTATTTTTTACTATCATCTGGGCTCCATAATTTGCATTCCGATGAAGAAATTAAAGGGGTCATATGATGTTGCTAAAAAGAACATTATTTTGTGTATTTGGTGTAATGAAATGTGTTTATGCGGTTTAAAGTAAAAAAACACATTATTTTTCACACACTGTACATTATAGTTTCTCCTCTATGCCCGCCTTTTTGAAACGCGTCGATTTTTACA
>NW_015505597.1:909404-910157 GCF_001515645.1 Sinocyclocheilus grahami
TAATATGATAATCAATGTTATTTAATGATATAACTTTTGTAATTATAATTAAAACTTGATAACCATGCATGAATGCATATTAGTAAGTTTAACTGAACTTCGGACTGGTGGTGGTGCTTTTTTTGGTCATTCAGTGTCTCTGTAAAAAAAAAATTTAAATTGGGGAAAAACTAACAAAAATACAGATTAGATAATAATGATACAAATTCTACTAATAAGAACAATATAAAACTCACCCCAAGGATTAATGAGCTACTGGATTCATGAATATTAATCAGGTTGTGTGCGTTCGCTCGAACTGATTTTCTGAAATCAAAACAATTTAATAGGTGAGCGCCAGCCAATGAGATTGTCGTTTGCGCATTAGTTCCGCCTATTCGTTTCTTAAAAGCGGAAGAGTTCCAAAGGAACGCCGTTATTTTGACAGCAACATACAACAAAGAATATCGTTTACATGTAGCGCGCATAGGTAGCGCGTCAATTCTCTCTCTCCCTCTCTCGCTGCGTGTGTGTGAAACAAAGCGACGGCGAGTCGTGCGCTTCACACTACAGTTTACGGGACGTTGTGCGTTGCACGTCCATTCAGATGAACTGAAAAACAGCACAGATCGCTTGGCGGAGAGAGAAACTCTGAAGCGCTCAGTCAGAGAGTGTTCGGCGAGTGAAAATATATCTGAGCTAAACTGGTGAGTAAAATCTGAGAATTTGGCTAATATTAGACATAATTTAGTCGCCAGAGCGAGATTTAGTCGC
>NW_015505597.1:910167-929447 GCF_001515645.1 Sinocyclocheilus grahami
CGTGTGTGTGAAACAAAGCGACGGCGAGTCGTGCGCTTCACACTACAGTTTACGGGACGTTGTGCGTTGCACGTCCATTCAGATGAACTGAAAAACAGCACAGATCGCTTGGCGGAGAGAGAAACTCTGAAGCGCTCAGTCAGAGAGTGTCAGAAAATATATCTGAGCTAAACTGGTGAGTAAAATCTGAGAATTTAGCTAATATTAGACATAATTTAGTCGCCAGAGCGAGATTTAGTCGCATATGCGAGTGATTTACTCGCAATGTAGAGGGTTGCTTTAAGAATTAATTGTATAGTTTACCCCAAAATGAAAATTATTTCATAATATAATCACCTTGGTGAGTAAATGATAGAATTTTCATTTTGGGATAACTATACATTTAATTACTACAGGGAATTGCTTAATATATTTAGTTTCAAAAATTGCATAAATCCCATGAATTGTTCTTGTTAGTGTTCACAACACACTATTAGCATTACAATTTTATTAAATGCTACACGTCAAGCTTTTTAGTAACACCTCTTACTTACGAATAGCTGTTATGCAAGAAATTGAATAATGTATGCAAACAACACATTAAAATGATAACTTAATTTGCCTAGTTTGCTATTATGGTGGTAACCAGATGGAATTTTTTGAAACAACCAATTAGAGATGGGTATCATTTACATTTTATCGATACCGGTACTTATCGATACTATTTAGTGCAAAAAGACATGATGTAAAAAGTTGTTGAAAATGTAAAGTTAAGAGCAGTGAGTTATTTTTCTCTTTGTGCTTTATTTTATTAACATTAAAGGAATAGTTCATCCTAGGGCTGCACGATAAATCGAAATGGAATCGAAATCGCGATTCGACAGAAGCTGCGATTGTCATGCGTATAAGTACAAATATGTTATTAAATGTGATATTTTCACATGCTTTCAGATGGAGCAGCATTTACTTCACAGAGCCGTAGTTCACTGAGAAGCTATGCAAACAGCAGTCATTATCGCGAACAATTTCTTCGATTTCATAATCGAGCAATAAAATTGTCTGCGATTTATTTATATATATTTTTTTGCGTAACTTGTCAGTGAACTACGGCTGTGTGTAGTAAGTGCTGCTCCATCTGAAAGCATGTGATGATGATTTACTGTAATACAAAATGCACATGACAATCGCATTCGATTAATCGCGCTGTCCCAGTTCATCCAATAATAAAAAATTTAATCATTTACTCACTCTTAAGTTGTTTTAAACCTGAATGAGTTTCTTTTTTCTGTTGATCATAAAAGTTATTTTGAAGAATGTGGGAAACCAAACAGTTGCTGGTGCCCAGTGACTTCCATATTTATTTTTCCTACTATCAAAGTCAGTGGGGACCAGCAACTGTTACCCACATTCTTCAAAATATCTTCTTTTGTGTTCAGCACAAGAAATAAATTATTACAGGTTTGGTACAACATGACAGTGAGTAAATAATGACAGAATTGTAATTTTTAGGTGAACTATCCCTTTAATGACAATTGGCAGCATGTTTAGTAGGCTACTGTTGCTTTAAGAGCTGCACGCATCTGTTTTTCTCTCAACTGTTTACTTTCACTTTAGACATAAGTTAACTAACTGTGTGTATATGTAAACTTTGTGTGTTTTTGAGAGTATTAGCGCAATCAGTCGCTAATTAAGATTACTAAGTAATCAGGTACTGTTTGACCGGCCTTTTAGTGTACGCACGCTTCAGGTGTACACGCTCTGAATAAACGCACGTCAGAACAGTACGCAAATGAAACGTTTAACCGGTGTACCGACGAAGCATGCAACCTATCAGCATTTTTTGCTATCGATTTGTGCTACCTATCTTTTTAATGGGAGGTAGCACAGTCTGAGCGGGTAGGACAAATCATCAGAACACTGGCAAGGTTTTAAAGCACACGCAAATAATGTACTTTTGTAATTGCGAATAAGTGCAGTGTCTCGTGAGTGTAACTCTACCGCTGAATTAACATTTCATGTGAATGTGTCTCGCGAGTTGCAGTTGGAGCTGGAGCCGGGAGACATAGTAAATACAGAGCATTGCTTGAGGTAGATGTTGTGTTTTGTAAGTAAATGTTCATTATATTACTAGTGTTGCCTCCTTTGTTCACTATTACACTACTGCATATATTGCATCTGACACTGGTGTTGCTTAGTTTTGTAACGTGAGCCAACACATTCGAATGTTTCACTCTTTCCGCGATAACTGCACGCAAACACACACCGCACATGTGCATGGATATCACACGCACGTCAAGCAAACGTTGGCCACATCATTCAGTGAAGAACAATGACAAGCAGCAGCTTCTAATTCGCCATTAACATTGAAGTATTCGGAGATAAAACAATGCAAGTATCGATAACAGTATCGTTTGTCTTGAAACTTATCGGTAGTCCGGTATCGACCCAAATACGTACCAGTCCAAAAAAATGCCGGTTCTCAGTACCCATCCCTACAACCAATGCATTTAAGAATGCATGACTGATTAAATACAAAACTGTGAATACTGGTTAAGAATAGGGGTGCTCCGATTGATGAAAATTGGAAAATCTATTTTTAGCGGTCAGTTTTGATATTGTGGCGCGCCACAAATAGGGATGTAACGGTATGAACATTTCACATCACGATTATAGTGACCAAAGTTATCACGATGATCATTACTATCACGATTTTGTTAAATTTAGATGAAAATGTTCAAAAAGAACTGATACACGCACTGAAAACATTTCAATAAGTTTTATATTCGAAAATCAACAAACAACAAATACAATTAGTAGCTATATGCACTTTTTTAGCATAAACATTAAATTAACATTAACATGAAGCCCTAATAATAATAATAAATCACTTGGGATACAATATATATATATATATGCAAGTATCGAGTACATGTACAGTAAATAAACATACTTTCCAGTAGGCCAACAATTCACTAAAAATGTCTTATGAAGTATTCTAATTTGTTGAGATAGTGAATTGGTGGGTTTTTGTTAAATGTGAGCCAAAATCATCACAATTAAAAGAACCAAAGACTTAAACTACTTCAGTCTGTGTGCATTGAATTTATTTAATAAACGAGTTTCACAATTTGAGTTGAATTACTGAAATAAATGAACTTTTCCACGACATTCTAATTTATTGAGATGCACCTGTGTGTGTGTGTGTGTATGTATGTATGTGTGTATGTATGTGTTTGTGATCATGTGATCTTCGGTTAGGAGATCTTGTGATGCCTTTTAAAGCAAAGTTGGGGTTGATTTCGAGTTCACATACAAACATAAATAGGATAGGCTAATTAAATTAGTCTATTTTAATGTAAGACAACATATTTTTCGTAAGTGATAGAAATATGATTTAAGACGGTAGTGTAAGCAAGTTTAGTTTGAAAACGTTTAATAGTAAATAAGACGCAATTAGACAATATTTGAATAATAATAATAATAAATATTTATTTGCAACAGCTGATGGACTGCTGAATGTTGCACGCACGCGCAGCGTTGTCAAGGTAACATTTGGTCAGTCATTCCCTTCGCCAAGGGAGTTTCAAACACTTATACGATACTGTAATACCCTGCACCCTATAAAGAACACACTTCAAGGGCTCTGCCCTTCGAAGGGAGTAGGGCATAGGGATGCTCACTTCTGTTTGGAATTCGCCCCATGTCTCTTGTATCACCGCAGAGGTCGATGCGCTCTCTCGTTTCATTCAAATGCAGCTTGCCGTCTTGTGTCTCAGTTTTTGATTGTATTGAAATGAAATCAGAGGAATTTAGTATTAATACTACTATAATTTTGCTGTAGTGATCATATTGTCCTGACGATTGATTTGTACACGGTTCATAATGGATTTATAAATAGGTAAGATTTCAAAACATTCATCTCAATTCAATATTTCATATCCCCGTAATTATATATTATTATAGGTAAACAAAACAAATCTGTGTAATAAGTTAACTATGAATATACAATACATCCCTTAAATGTCAACCTTATAGTTTGAATGTTCGTTCGTCTTGACTCAAAGCCACTTGCTGCGAACTTTTCTTCACGGAAGCTTTGCGTTAATTACAAGTGAGATAACTAAATAATTAATCAATATTTTTTTTCAATTATTTGCCCAGTTAGTTTTGATATTGAGGTAAAAGTTACCTTGCATTCGCTATATAACAGTGGGTGGTGGTCACGAAGATGCGCTGTCACTGCCTTCCGCCATTTCGTCTCGTGCAAAAAAAACAAAACATCAACAACACCGTCAACGCATTTTATCGTGAAACCGGTAATCGTTCCATCCCTACACTCTTAAAAATAAAGGTGCTTCACGATGCCATAGAAGAACCTTTTTGTCAAAATGGTTCCATAAAGAACCTTTAACATCTGAAGAACTTTTCTGTTTCACAAAAGGTTCTTTGGGGCGAAAGAAGGTTCTTCAGATTACAAAAATCTCGTGCAAAAAAAACAAAACATCAACAACATTGCATGCTGCTTTTGCATCAGACTGATGCTGCCTGGACAGGATTTACCACGAGTTTTCAAAATCGCGATAATCAAATACGGTTTTGATGATGTTTAAATTTTAAACGATAATACTAACCGTCAGGGCATTTTATCGTGAAACCGGTAATCGTTCCATCCCTACACTCTTAAAAATAAAGGTGCTTCACGATGCCATAGAAGAACCTTTTTGTCAAAATGGTTCCATAAAGAACCTTTAACATCTGAAGAACTTTTCTGTTTCACAAAAGGTTCTTTGGGGCGAAAGAAGGTTCTTCAGATTACAAAAAGGTAAGAAAGAGATGGTTCTTTAAAGAACCTTTGACTGAATGGTTCTTTGTGGAACCAAAAATGGTTCTTCTATGGCATCGCTTGAAGAACCTTTTGAAGCACCTTTATTTTTAAGAGTGTAGCCACAAATAAATCAATATGGGAAACACTGAGAATATCGAAATATAAAAAATGTAAATGAAACTTACCTGCTTGAACTCTTTTTCTTTCATTTGATCTGGGTGTCTGTCTTTAAAGTGTTTTGTTAGTTTGGTGTGTTTCCTCATTTTGATGTCGCCACGTCTCAGTGCTTTTATGAAGAGAGCGCATCTGCGCACCTTTCGGATAGCGCATCAAGAACTGGGTTGACCGGGTGCTCGGTACCACCAGTACTAAAAAAAAACCTGGTACTGTAACGTTTTAATTTTTTTAGTACCGACTTGGTACCGAAGTACCGGGTCTTTTGACAACACTAGTCAAAGCAATTATAAGTCTGACACTAGGAGGAAAAAGCCATATGTAGGATCCAGAATATCATATAAAATTCATAATGGACTCTTTTGACTTTGACCAGCAGCAAACTAGTATCACCAACGTGCTAGAAGCACTCAAAAACCCTGGCATCAATTTTGAATGCAAGCACCAGCACCACTCAAATTTTCTAAAGAAAAAAAAAAAATGCAGTGCTGCATAATAATAATTTTGTGCATGTGTTTTAGCAACCTTGATCATTTTATACTTTATCTCTTTCTGATGTGTGACATGATTTTTGGAGATATGGAGAATAAATAGAATGCTACGCACATGTGAAAGTCATGGCCGCTCTCATGGCAGTCATCTCCAGCACTGGTTAATTCCACTAAAATTGAATCAGCCCTTTTAGGAGGCAGCCTCTCTTCTGGAGCACCAGCTTACTTGCCAGACTTGTGGCTTTTATTTTTTCACTAACGCGAGGAAATTAATACAAATCTATGATGGTCCATGTTGAAGGCTTGTGGCAGTGGAACCGCTCTGTGGCTTGGCAAGATGGGAGTACTCTGATTTTCAGTGAAATCTGCTATTAGGCTATATAAACATGTGAATAATTTATTATTGCGACTAGAATTAAGAGTTAAAATTGACTCTTAAACTAGAGTAAAAAACATTGGTTACTACATTGCTACTACTCTCTGCAAGGCTTGATTCTGATTGTTCAAACTGTTTGACCTTTATACAGTTTAACAAGCATGACTAGTAGATTTTACATGCATGACATATTATTTCAGAAAAGCCTTTGACTCTTATTTTTGTATTATATAGTAGTCAACATTTGAAGTGCACCTTTCATCAAAGTTGTCCTAAAATCTAAAAACCAAAATGTGTTCTTGTCTTATGACAACTTCGATTAACTTTTTTTGATCCACTTCCAATGTTGACTACTGTATATATAAAATGTCTTTTTGTCTTCTCTGGTGAAGCATCTTGAGCAGCTTTAAAAAAAAAAATTATTCACTGCAACGGAGAAAGAGTGGTAGAACCTTCAGCAGTTTGGGTAGCCCATGGGCTAAAATTGGTTATGTAATGGCACTGGTCAAACCATTGAGCTACACAGAACTTTAAGGTCTTCAATGTGACGTCAACATGCAAGATTACAAATGTTATAAAATGATAATTGTGGCTGTTATCAATTTATGACTGTTTGTGTTCTAATGACTAATTTTTGTTCTTGTGTATCTCTGATTATCAGGAACCTGCCATCATGGGATTGCCGTCACCAGCCAATGTGCTGAAGTGAGCTGGATTTTTCCTCCGGTTTAAGCCAGCAATCATGGCGGGAATCAAGCGTGGGTACGACGGAAAGATCGCTGGACTATATGACCTGGACAAGACGCTCGGCCGTGGCCATTTCGCCGTGGTCAAACTAGCACGTCATGTCTTCACCGGCGAAAAAGTGGCAGTCAAGGTAATTGACAAGACCAAGCTCGACACGGTCGCGACTGGTCACCTGTTCCAGGAGGTCCGTTGTATGAAACTGGTCCAGCATCCAAACATTGTTCGGCTCTACGAGGTCATCGACACGCAGACCAAGCTCTACCTGATCTTGGAGCTCGGCGATGGTGGTGACATGTTTGATTACATCATGAAGCACGAGGAGGGACTGAGCGAGGAGCTGGCCAAGAAATATTTCGCCCAGATTGTGCACGCCATCTCGTACTGTCACCGGTTGCATGTGGTTCATCGTGACCTGAAGCCAGAGAATGTGGTGTTCTTTGAGAAACAGGGCCTGGTCAAACTCACCGACTTTGGCTTCAGTAATAAGTTTCAGCCGGGAAAGAAGCTGACCACCAGCTGTGGCTCGCTGGCTTATTCTGCCCCTGAGATCCTGCTGGGAGATGAGTATGATGCACCTGCTGTGGGTAAGTGTGCATAGTAACTCTGCTCAGTAATTCTGACTCCAAAGTTCAAAACAAATCAATACCTATGACGTTTATCCAAGAATATTTTATTTCCTCATTATTATTTTAGTGTCTCGAAAAACTGTTTTAGGGTTACAGTAATTTTATCATGTGTTAAGGAAGTTGTTTGCCACAACTCTCATGGTCGGTTGAGGAAACTATCTTTGCCCCCATACTAAAAGTAAGAGTTATTATCGTTACTAAAACTAAAACCATAAAAATGGATTTAATAACATTGCCTAAAATAAACATGAACTGAAATAAAGTATAGATAAATGTATTTACCCTAAACTATATGTATAACTGTAAATATAACTTATTTTGATACAATTATATTTTGTTTTGTGTTGGAGCCAGTAAAATTGTTGGCAAACTAAGGCAAGAGGAAATCTGACCTCACCAGGCAAACGGGGGAAAAATAATCAATCATCAATGACGAGCCTCAAAATAAGTTCTGGCAAATTTTGGGTCATAGACTAATATGATGAAGAACCAATACGAGCTCTGTAATTTTATGTGGTTAAAATGTCTAAGTGTGGTTAAAATGTCTAAGTGTTTTTTTTGGTCATATGTTTTTCATCAGGGTTTGAAATTAACACCTGCCAAATGCGGGTAAAAATCAGCTGTGGTGGGTAACGCTGTCAAACCACTAGCCGATTTTGTGGGTTATTTTTCATAAGTTATGTTTACTCATTAATTTCTTGGGGAAGTTCATGCAAGCCCAATCTGCGCAGGTTTAGCGCAAATACTCAACTCGTGAGACATCATGACATTATCGAGTATATTGCAAAAATAAGCGACGTGATGAAGTCTGGTTAGACCAACACAGGCTTTAGTGCGCGTGTGCATTAACAAGAGTGCGTTCTTTCACTGCATGATTCAGTCTATTAATATGCATTAAGAATGATCACAAAATTCAAGATAAGGGGGCAGAAAATTTATATATTTACAGTGGGTACGGAAAGTATTCAGACCCCCTTAAATTTTTCACTCTTTGTTATATTGCAGCCATTTGCTAAAATCATTTGTTAATTTTTTTCCTCATTAATGTACACACATCACCCCATATTGACAGAAAAACACAGAATTGTTGACATTTTTGCAGATTTATTAAAAAATAAAAATATCACATGGTCCTAAGTATTCAGACCCTTTGCTCAGTATTTAGTAGAAGCACCCTTTTGATCTAAAACAGCCATGAGTCTTTTTGGGAAAGATGCAACAAGTTTTTCACACCTGTATTTGGGGATCCTCTGCCATTCCTCCTTGCAGATCCTCTCCAGTTCTGTCAGGTTGGATGGTAAACGTTGGTGGACAGCCATTTTTAGGTCTCTCCAGAGATGCTCAATTGGGTTTAAGTCAGGGCTCTGGCTGGGCCATTCAAGAACAGTCACAGAGAGTTAGTTTTGATATTGAGGTAAAAGTTACCTTGCATTCGCTATATAACAGTGGGTGGTGGTCACGAAGATGCGCTGTCACTGCCTTCCGCCATTTCGTCTCGTGCAAAAAAAACAAAACATCAACAACACCGTCAACGCATTTTATCGTGAAACCGGTAATCGTTCCATCCCTACACTCTTAAAAATAAAGGTGCTTCACGATGCCATAGAAGAACCTTTTTGTCTAAATGGTTCCATAAAGAACCTTTAACATCTGAAGAACTTTTCTGTTTCACAAAAGGTTCTTTGGGGCGAAAGAAGGTTCTTCAGATTACAAAAAGGTAAGAAAGAGATGGTTCTTTAAAGAACCTTTGACTGAATGGTTCTTTGTGGAACCAAAAATGGTTCTTCTATGGCATCGCTTGAAGAACCTTTTGAAGCACCTTTATTTTTAAGAGTGTAGCCACAAATAAATCAATATGGGAAACACTGAGAATATCGAAATATAAAAAATGTAAATGAAACTTACCTGCTTGAACTCTTTTTCTTTCATTTGATCTGGGTGTCTGTCTTTAAAGTGTTTTGTTAGTTTGGTGTGTTTCCTCATTTTGATGTCGCCACGTCTCAGTGCTTTTATGAAGAGAGCGCATCTGCGCACCTTTCGGATAGCGCATCAAGAACCGGGTTGACCGGGTGCTCGGTACCACCAGTACTAAAAAAAAACCTGGTACTGTAGCGTTTTAATTTTTTTAGTACCGACTTGGTACCGAAGTACCGGGTCTTTTGACAACACTAGTCAAAGCAATTATAAGTCTGACACTAGGAGGAAAAAGCCATATGTAGGATCCAGAATATCATATAAAATTCATAATGGACTCTTTTGACTTTGACCAGCAGCAAACTAGTATCACCAACGTGCTAGAAGCACTCAAAAACCCTGGCATCAATTTTGAATGCAAGCACCAGCACCACTCAAATTTTCTAAAGAAAAAAAAAAAATGCAGTGCTGCATAATAATAATTTTGTGCATGTGTTTTAGCAACCTTGATCATTTTATACTTTATCTCTTTCTGATGTGTGACATGATTTTTGGAGATATGGAGAATAAATAGAATGCTACGCACATGTGAAAGTCATGGCCGCTCTCATGGCAGTCATCTCCAGCACTGGTTAATTCCACTAAAATTGAATCAGCCCTTTTAGGAGGCAGCCTCTCTTCTGGAGCACCAGCTTACTTGCCAGACTTGTGGCTTTTATTTTTTCACTAACGCGAGGAAATTAATACAAATCTATGATGGTCCATGTTGAAGGCTTGTGGCAGTGGAACCGCTCTGTGGCTTGGCAAGATGGGAGTACTCTGATTTTCAGTGAAATCTGCTATTAGGCTATATAAACATGTGAATAATTTATTATTGCGACTAGAATTAAGAGTTAAAATTGACTCTTAAACTAGAGTAAAAAACATTGGTTACTACATTGCTACTACTCTCTGCAAGGCTTGATTCTGATTGTTCAAACTGTTTGACCTTTATACAGTTTAACAAGCATGACTAGTAGATTTTACATGCATGACATATTATTTCAGAAAAGCCTTTGACTCTTATTTTTGTATTATATAGTAGTCAACATTTGAAGTGCACCTTTCATCAAAGTTGTCCTAAAATCTAAAAACCAAAATGTGTTCTTGTCTTATGACAACTTCGATTAACTTTTTTTGATCCACTTCCAATGTTGACTACTGTATATATAAAATGTCTTTTTGTCTTCTCTGGTGAAGCATCTTGAGCAGCTTTAAAAAAAAAAATTATTCACTGCAACGGAGAAAGAGTGGTAGAACCTTCAGCAGTTTGGGTAGCCCATGGGCTAAAATTGGTTATGTAATGGCACTGGTCAAACCATTGAGCTACACAGAACTTTAAGGTCTTCAATGTGACGTCAACATGCAAGATTACAAATGTTATAAAATGATAATTGTGGCTGTTATCAATTTATGACTGTTTGTGTTCTAATGACTAATTTTTGTTCTTGTGTATCTCTGATTATCAGGAACCTGCCATCATGGGATTGCCGTCACCAGCCAATGTGCTGAAGTGAGCTGGATTTTTCCTCCGGTTTAAGCCAGCAATCATGGCGGGAATCAAGCGTGGGTACGACGGAAAGATCGCTGGACTATATGACCTGGACAAGACGCTCGGCCGTGGCCATTTCGCCGTGGTCAAACTAGCACGTCATGTCTTCACCGGCGAAAAAGTGGCAGTCAAGGTAATTGACAAGACCAAGCTCGACACGGTTGCAACCGGTCACCTGTTCCAGGAGGTCCGCTGTATGAAACTGGTTCAGCACCCCAACATCGTTCGGCTCTACGAGGTCATCGACACGCAGACCAAGCTCTACCTGATCTTGGAGCTCGGCGATGGTGGTGACATGTTTGATTACATCATGAAGCACGAGGAGGGACTGAGCGAGGAGCTGGCCAAGAAATATTTCGCCCAGATTGTGCACGCCATCTCGTACTGTCACCGGTTGCATGTGGTTCACCGTGACCTGAAGCCGGAGAATGTGGTGTTCTTTGAGAAACAGGGCCTGGTCAAACTCACCGACTTTGGCTTCAGTAATAAGTTTCAGCCGGGAAAGAAGCTGACCACCAGCTGTGGCTCGCTGGCTTATTCTGCCCCTGAGATCCTGCTGGGAGATGAGTATGATGCACCTGCTGTGGGTAAGTGTGCATAGTAACTCTGCTCAGTAATTCTGACTCCAAAGTTCAAAACAAATCAATACCTATGACGTTTATCCAAGAATATTTTATTTCCTCATTATTATTTTAGTGTCTCGAAAAACTGTTTTAGGGTTACAGTAATTTTATCATGTGTTAAGGAAGTTGTTTGCCACAACTCTCATGGTCGGTTGAGGAAACTATCTTTGCCCCCATACTAAAAGTAAGAGTTATTATCGTTACTAAAACTAAAACCATAAAAATGGATTTAATAACATTGCCTAAAATAAACATGAACTGAAATAAAGTATAGATAAATGTATTTACCCTAAACTATATGTATAACTGTAAATATAACTTATTTTGATACAATTATATTTTGTTTTGTGTTGGAGCCAGTAAAATTGTTGGCAAACTAAGGCAAGAGGAAATCTGACCTCACCAGGCAAACGGGGGAAAAATAATCAATCATCAATGACGAGCCTCAAAATAAGTTCTGGCAAATTTTGGGTCATAGACTAATATGATGAAGAACCAATACGAGCTCTGTAATTTTATGTGGTTAAAATGTCTAAGTGTGGTTAAAATGTCTAAGTGTTTTTTTTGGTCATATGTTTTTCATCAGGGTTTGAAATTAACACCTGCCAAATGCGGGTAAAAATCAGCTGTGGTGGGTAACGCTGTCAAACCACTAGCCGATTTTGTGGGTTATTTTTCATAAGTTATGTTTACTCATTAATTTCTTGGGGAAGTTCATGCAAGCCCAATCTGCGCAGGTTTAGCGCAAATACTCAACTCGTGAGACATCATGACATTATCGAGTATATTGCAAAAATAAGCGACGTGATGAAGTCTGGTTAGACCAACACAGGCTTTAGTGCGCGTGTGCATTAACAAGAGTGCGTTCTTTCACTGCATGATTCAGTCTATTAATATGCATTAAGAATGATCACAAAATTCAAGATAAGGGGGCAGAAAATTTATATATTTACAGTGGGTACGGAAAGTATTCAGACCCCCTTAAATTTTTCACTCTTTGTTATATTGCAGCCATTTGCTAAAATCATTTGTTAATTTTTTTCCTCATTAATGTACACACATCACCCCATATTGACAGAAAAACACAGAATTGTTGACATTTTTGCAGATTTATTAAAAAATAAAAATATCACATGGTCCTAAGTATTCAGACCCTTTGCTCAGTATTTAGTAGAAGCACCCTTTTGATCTAAAACAGCCATTAAGGGGGTCTGAATACTTTCCGTACCCACTGTATATCAATTGATTTAGTTAATCAATATCACACAAAGAGTGCAGTTTTTTTCTTTAAAAAATCAGCATGGTTACAAATGTGATATTGATTTTTTACAACAGTTCAATAAACAATAAGATAATATCAAGAGACTATGTTTTAGACACCATATTGACTGTTTTTTGCGCTATTTCGCCTACAAAAAACATCTCAAACACAGCCACAGCACAGTTTTGCGTCTCTGAGCAACATGACGTTGTTTCGTTCCTGAATTAATCAACTGTTTAAATGATTCGGTTCAATCGCAATGAGTCCGAATCAGTACGTTTATATGGACAACAATACTCCGATTTTACTCCGATTTTAATACGATTAAGACAATACTCTGATTAAGAATCTACCATGTAAACAGAGATTTTTGATTACCTTAATCCGGCTAAAATCATAATCGAATTAAACAGAAATCGAATTAAGACATGTGGAGTATTCCTATTTTAGTCGCATTACTGAAGTGCAGAGTAGACATGTAAACACCTTAATCACATTTTTACTGTCGTGTAGGACTTTTCGCCGCATTTTGTGACAAGATACACACATGGCAGTGGTCAACCGTTTGATGGCAAATAAAAGAGCTTCAAAACCTCCATCGTCTGTATGCATGTACAAATAATTAACTGCACATGAAGCTTTCATAAAATTAAAAATGAAACACCCAAAACTGTACATGGCATCATCACGAAGACGAACTATATGTTTATACGTGAAATTCCGGAGGGGACGTCGGATGGCGTCACGTGGTGACGTAATGACATGCCAAATCATAATATTGACTTATTTAGAATAAGGCAAATAATTAGATTACTGATGTCCATGTAAACGTAGTCAGTGACTTGCTGCCACCTACTGGCGGTTTTAATTTCACAATTAAAGTATCTTTTCATTTTTATTTATAATTTCAAATATTCAACATTTCATGTTTAAAATATCAAAACATTATTTGTGCATTTGTGACTGCAGGTTAAAGTATTCCATGTCCCTCTAAGCTGCATTAACGTGTAAATGCATCTAAATGCAACTTCTGCAAAGATGAATTTTATTGATACTGATTTCATTTGTTTAGTAACAGCCTAAATGTATTAATATAATAACTGACTGATTAAGTGTAAGAATTTGACTCAAAAGATGATGCACACTTTTAGAAAAAATTGCTTTATAAAGGTTAAAATGGCCATAAAAGGTAAAAATCAATTTTAACTTATTGGAAAAGATTAATTTCTATCACTACTGTGAACTGACCACACAAAATATGAAGAATATCAAAAACTTTAGGAGTCAGCTGTCCACGGTAGTCCTTAAGATATCAGCACAATAACACACTCAGCAAAATATCGTCTAATTATCGTTATCGATAAAATCCCAGAAAGTATTGATATTATTTTTTGTCAATGTCGCACACCCCTAGTACTGACACAAAATGATTTGCAACGGTCGCTTTGTCACGCCCAGTGTAGACGTCCTCAAACTATTGGTTTATTTCTGGATTTTTTTCAAGTTATGAATGGCCGGTAACTTAAAAATTTAGTACCCAAATTAGCTGGTGAGTGAAAAAGTTAATTTCAATCCCTGTTTTTCATTATGTGACACTTGCTATCATGCCATCCGCCACATGCAAAAAACAGGCCAAATTTTTATGCTGAACATTCGTGTTGGTGTGGAAAATGGCATGAATATAGAGGGATAGTGTTTCTAACATACACAGGGCTTGCAAACTTTCAAAATCCCTGCTAGCCATCTGGGCAGGCATTCTTCAGATTTTGGTAGCCCAAAATGAATTTAACTAGCCCGGATAAATGAGACATCAGCTGAACTTCACTGTTGACAAATCAGCATGATCAAACACTTTCGTGATTGTATTTTTCCTTCAAATTGCATGTCAGGAGAGTAGAGGTGCAAAAGATCACACAACTCATGGTTCGGATCGTATTACATATTTTGAGTCACAGATCAGGTCATTTTTTTTGGATGAGCAAAAAAGTGTTTCTTTATTATTTAAAGAACACTTTAAGTACTTCGATACCACAGCAAAAAATAGGAGCATAACTAATGAAGGTCAAACATTTTTGAAGACAAGTGAACCATCAGTAATAAAATAAGAACAAATTAACACATTTCAAGCATAGATAAATGATACAATAAGGCGCGCAGAAAACAGTGCGTGAGTACCTAATTGAATTCTCTTTCGCCTCTTCATGTGCTTCAATGGTTTAAAATGCATGAATGTTTGAATTGGCAAAATGTGCAAATGATAAACTACGATCCATTTCACCGCTACAAGCAAGGGAACAACGGGAATCAAGGAAGGAATCTTATATCACTATTCATGATACATTTTGGTAGCCTAACCGAAAGATACAATAGCCCTGGAATGTCAGGCTAGCGATTTTGCAAGCCCTTATACATGCACTTGGTAAACTGTCCCAGTGTGAGCGTGGCTGATCAGTGGTTTAATAGCAGCAAAATTTATTGATTTATTATGTCACTGTAAGGCATTGCCATACTTCTGCCAAAAACACAGCTTAACCTCTTTATCAGAAAACATGTCAGAACAAACCCCTTAACCCTAGATACTCCAAATGCGGTTCTTCTCATCCGTTATTAAGAGGAACTGTCATTTGAGCTTCAAGTTCTGGATCATTAGGCCATGGATTCCTGAAGTGCGTTGGCGGATTCCTTTCATCATTGCCATGTTAGCTCCCCAAGATAATGAACGCAAGTGTGCAAGTTGATGCAGGCTGAGGTCTAACCTTTCCGAGGCTAAGAGATGGTAGAGGCGTTAGGCATGTCGGGGCATGCAAAGCCTTCAGTCCATCGACTGGCCAATACAGAGCGACAAAGGAGAGAACCCTGAGCATCTTTCAAAAGCATCTTGAACCATCAACTCACCAAAAATGAAGTTAAATACACAAATACACTTGCTACGTTTACTGCGTTAAGCTAACTGAGACTTGTTATAGCACTTGCATATCATTGCTCTTTTGTTGATTTTGATTGCTTCCATTGTCCTAATTTGTAAGTCGCTTTGGATAAAAGCGTCTGCTAAATAACTAAATTTAAATGTAAAAATGACTTGCACCTACTGATGTTATTGATTTAGCACTTGATATGAAATATGCAAATCAGTAAAATGTCTCCTTATTTAATGAATTACTGCAGCCAAGATCATGATGACAACTGTGCACAACCACTTTTAAAAAAAAAAATACTATAATGTAAAAAAAAAATTTTTTTTTTGGCTAATATTTAAATGTATATAAGATTTCCGATATAAAACACATTTAAAAAAGCTAATTTCTCTTCATTTCACATGCTCATTTATCCTCATTTTAAGTGTAGAATCTCTTCAACATTCACTTTCTTTAATAATTTAAAATGATAATAATAATAATAATACATTTGTCATAATAAAAATTGCTACATGTAGCAAATCTCAAAATGAATATCCATTTAATGTTGGGGTGCCTAATCGTGTAGCATTCAAAACAGTATTTTTAAATTTTATTTATTAGGGATGCACCGAATATTCGGCAACCGAAATTATTCGCAATAAGCGAAAAGACCGAATGAATTGTACCGAACAATGATATGACGCGATCAAATAGCAACCAGCGCAGAGTGAGAGGCGTGTACTCTTTATTATGCAGCACGCACGTCAGCAGTGGAAGCATTTAAACTGTCGGAGAAAGACGCAAAAATCATTACAAGCACCGACAGCGTGATACTGTTTAGGACTGCATCGCATGTCTTTAATGAGAAGAGGAAGGGGTGATTGTTGCTGGTTACTGTATGATGATTGAAATCATGAAATGACCTTAAACAATTAGTAAATAAACTGCAGAGCGTTATGTTTTCTAATACACGCACGCATTGCATGTATTCTGACAGCGCTGCACGAACTCGCTGCAGATCTGCTTGTTAAACAGGGTTCAAAGTCCAAAGCATGAGGAAAATCTGCGCTGATACAGTCGTCAGTTGCTCAGTCACATTTTTATGAATTTTTACAAGGCATGTGACAATGCGATACGTACGACGAATTCGTAATGAGACTCATTTATAAATCTGTTGTCAACAAAAATAAGCATTGAGGTCTTCCTGTGCGTTTCCGCCAAAATAAAAGTTGAGAAAAATCAAGAACTCTTAATAACATTCATAAATGTTAGTATTGTAATTTTACTGTTGTTCTGTAAAATAAAATAAAAAGTAAGACAATAATAATGATAATAATCATTACAACAGCTCTGTTTTAATGCATTTATTATAACATTCACACATAGTGTTCAAATTAGGATCTGTAATATTTTCTAATGTTTTAAAATAAGTCTCTTCTCAGCAAGGCTGCTTTTAATTGTACAGTAAAATAAATAAATAAATAAAATACATGCCTGATTCAAGAAGGGGGTCTGATGGCCAAAAATTATTATTTTACTAACTTATTAATTTTAAGTTAAATTGTGCTTTGTTGGTATAGTGTCTGCTAGAATGTTAAAATTAAAATTAAGTTAAAATGTTAAATATTTTTAAATTGTTGTTTTGTAATTGATTTTTTTTTTTCTTTGAAAAGCAAGACAAAACAGTAAAAAGCACATTTTGGCTTTTTAATTTATGCAAGGGTGGGAAAAAAATTGGCAAAATACATGGGGGGAAAAAAACTCTGTGTTCGGTATTCGGCCTTCGGCCCTGTGTTTAATTTCGTTCGGTTTCGGCCAAGAATTTTCATTTCGGTGCATCCCTATTATTTATTATTTATTATTTTTGCTAAAACTGTACTTTTTTTTTAATGTTTTAATTTTAATTTATTTGGCAAAATGTAGGATTTTAGGTCATCTGCCATAACATAAAAAATAAGTATCAGCTTATCTGTGTTGGCCACAAATCTAATATCAGTGTATCGCTAATAAAAAAACCTAATATCCATAGAAGAGAGGAATGTTTGTGCTGAAAAGCTTTCATTTAAGCATGCATGGTGCAGAGTTATCCCAGCAGCACACTAGCACAGATAGCATAGTTAAACGGTATTGGTACTGTATCTCTGTACACATTTGTATGGTAACTATCTGTCACAACACTGCGGTTGTTGAGGCATCGTCTTTGGTTAATTGTATTTCCAGCCCTTATACAGGCAGGTGGTGGGACAGTTAATCCGCTCTTTGTTTGAGCTGAGCTTCCCTGCTGGAGCCCTGATTAAACACTCTTTATTGACACTGTCAGTGTGATCAAATAGACATTGTGCTCTGATGCCGGTGGGTTCCCTGCTGAGGTGAATTCTGGTTTCGCTTCCTAATCGATAATAATTTGTTCAGTGTTTGGCTGTGAACCTGTTTAATACCTTTTTGTGCTCTTGGAAAGATGCATCTCTGTAAAACAGGAGACAGGCGTAACTGTCAGTCTCTGTATTTGTGGTAATTTCTTGTAATGTGGATAAATGCACCAGGAGGGGGATAGTTTAATATCTGATGGGTTTATCCCTGTGCTAAGCCAATATTGTTCAATTTACTTGCAATTGTTTCTTTTTATAAATGCATACATTTCAGCTCAGCTGCAATGAAAGATTAAGTGAAACCAGGATAAATGCTATAATTACACAGATGGTAAAATTTGGGGAAAATAACCTAACGTTGTTGTATTGTGGTTGTGTGTAGCACCTACTGCTCTGCATAAACTTCTATTTGCTGAGCTGTATTTGTAACAAGGTTACAACAAGAACACATATATGCTATATGATACGAGCATTAGGTGTTATGCTGTTCATTAATTCAAACTGAACTTAGCTAATTGGTGTACTAGCATTGACAAAATACTTATGACTGGAAGTGACCTTCAGTATTGAATTGCTCATTTTGCAATCACTTTTAAAAAGAGAAATATGGAACATGCCCAGGCTTAATGGATGCAGAGTTTTCTGCAGTAATGGAAACACATCCCAAGATGTCTTAACCTTGGCCTCTCCATCTTCATAAAAGTGATGAGCAGTGGGATTCATTTTCAACATAATTAAATCATTTCCAGGGTTTATTTGGAAAATCTGAAAGGGGCCCAACTTAATACATTTCGTTAGAGCTTAACATTGTATAATAAGTATAAACATATAGTATGGCAGCAGCTTATTTGTAATCATGTGATATAACTTTAATGGTTTATGGATAGGTATATTTTTTTTGGAACACCTTTTA
This sequence comes from Sinocyclocheilus grahami, assembly GCF_001515645.1. Classification (NCBI taxonomy): domain Eukaryota; kingdom Metazoa; phylum Chordata; class Actinopteri; order Cypriniformes; family Cyprinidae; genus Sinocyclocheilus; species Sinocyclocheilus grahami. The sequence continues at coordinate 928,954 of NW_015505597.1, forward strand.
CACTCCCGTATCTCTCTCATTTGTCCTTGAATCAGATTGCAGCTAGTTCGATACTTGACTATCTGGTTCAATCAATCAATAATTTTATTTCAGTCCTCACAGACAACTTTTCACAAAATAAATAAATAAATAAACATAATTACCGAAAAAGGTGTAGGCTGAAGCCTTGCTTATTATGCCTACCCTTTATACATAATTAACTGATGAGTGACACTTTTCACTAAGAAATACAAGATAAACATGTTACATAAACATTACCCCAAATGTACATATTGTGTGCAAAACAACATAACAACAAAAAAAATACACATTATGACTATTACTTCAATATTGTAACAATACATTCACAATTATTGATACTGAGTCATATAATTATGTAACACCTTATTTTTATTCATTTTCTTGAATTTGCAGAGTGAATTACATCATTTGAATTCCTTATCACAATCATTCCATAGATTTACCCCTTTAACAGATAAACACCTACTTTTTGC
>NW_015505597.1:930687-932132 GCF_001515645.1 Sinocyclocheilus grahami
ATTTTATTTTTTTTCAGAGGCTGTTTAATTAATACTCTCTAAAAGTGTAAAAAAATCAACACCATATGCATTGTGTGCAAAATTGTTTGCAAATTTCATGTTGTTTATCTGTACAGCTGTGTGTGAACAGGCTAAACATAGACTTTAATATTTGTCTAGCACTGTCTGTGTTTAGCTAGTTTTTAAATCAGCAGCCTCAGAGACAGACTGTGGTTATTAGATGAGCATGCATTTATTTTTATATGAGTTCATGTAATCACGGGGCTTTTATGCAGGGTGCCATATCTGCCTCTGAGAAACAAATCAGAGCTTCTGTCTTAAATATTGGCCCTATTTCAAATCAGATGAGATTACTGTAGAATGTGTGACAAGCAGCACATGGAAAATCGTGTCCTTGGAAGCTGTTAGTTAAATAGTCTCCTTATTAAGTGATGGCAAAATAGTAGCTTCTTTGCATAATCTTAAATATTTATTATTTATAGCAAAGCTCATATTTTCCATGTTTTTCTTTAAGCTCTGTAGTGTTGACTTTGGTTCGATTTGTTGTATGGTAATCTAAACACCGGAAACACAAGCTGAATTCCAGGACCATGAACACTGATGTCTGTAAATTCAGTCTTGACCATGGTTGGCTGGTTTATTGGCTCCATAACAGTAGAGTTCAGGCTTTTGGTTTGTTTTAAACATTACATTCCTGTATTGTTCTGCCTTGAAAATCAAACTTTATCAACAAAACTATATTGACTAGACTTTTTTTTTTTTTTCAAACTGTAAATTCCAGGAAAGCATTTAAAAATGGTGCATCGGCGTTTATTCTACTAGTCTAGTTAAATGAGAAAAATTGTCTCCATTTTACACATTCAAAAGTCACTTGTGAGCACCTTGTAGTGGTATCGTGTGTGATGTTTCTTTTATAGCTGCATCTATCTAGAGCCCCGTCCATTCAGTCATCGGAAACCATCACCAAAGGCAAACCTGTACACACTGCAGGAAACACACACACACACATACCTAAAGACTGATGGCTGAAGTGCAGATTGTGTGTGAATGTTCTCAGCTTTCTTCCACACTTCCAGCAGAGTCCCTCAGCTCAAGTCGACAGCTCAGGTTCACCTCCAAGTGTCTCACGCCTGCTATAAATGACTTTATCTGAAGTTATCTTTCATCAGAACATCATGAAATGGCACGTATGCTAGTTATTGCATTATTTGTTAAAGACTTATGTTTAAAAAAATGCAATATTTAGTGAAATTGAAATTAAACTAATTTTCACTCCCACATTGACACAATATTTTAAGTAAGATAAATGTAAATCTAATGTAAAAGTAGTTTGGATAGCTTGTAATATCTTTGCAATACAACCATCATGACAAAGTATGTTAATACAATAATAATACATTTTTACTACTTTAAAAAAAACAGTACTTTGTCAATACATTTTTTTT
>NW_015505597.1:932142-937393 GCF_001515645.1 Sinocyclocheilus grahami
TTTTTTTTAAAGTAGCAATACCAGTCTTGCTACAGTGTAAGTAGTTCAAAGTACTGACACTTGAACTGCTGTCTGAATGCCAGGTGGCTGCATTCAAACAATTGGCATGCGGTACATGAAGACTGCACATAGCTTATGGTATGCTGCTGTGCGTGACAAGTTCGTGCGTGTGAAAAGTCAAACGCAAGTTCCTATCTTGGTGCGGTATTGATGTAAATAGTCAAAACAAATCGCTGCATTATGCCTTGACAGTACATTAGGCTAATAGACCTGCCTGCCTCTCTCTATTATGTCATTAATATTAATAAAGCAACAATATTGGCCAGAAGAAAAGATATTCACTCACTGCTTTTAATTTATTTCTTCATTACTGACTGCTCAAATAATGATTTGAAAAACCTTGGAACATTGTTTACTTGGGTAATGCTTAAGGCAATTTGTGCTATTGTTTTAATTTGTTTATATTAATAACAGTGCTGTCAAACGATTAATCACATCCAACATAAAAGTTTCTGTTTACATAATATGTGAGTGTGTACTGTGTATATTTATGTATATATAAATACAAACAAATGCATGTATATGTTTAAGAAAAATGTGATGTTTATATATTAAACAAATGTATATATAATATAAATATATAAATGTATATACATGTAAATATTTTCAAAATATATAATGAGTGTGTGTGTGTTTATATAGATAATAAATATATACAGTACACATACATGTATTATGTAAACAAAAACTTTTATTTTGGATGCGATTAATCGTTTAACAACACTAATTAATAGTCAACTATTTAAATGAACAAGTGTGTATATATTTTTTGTGTAGTATTGAAATTGATATCTAGAGCATGGCAATGTTGCTGCTGTTGTTATAAGCTAATCAAATATTGACGTCAAGACATCCCAAACCAATGGAATGAAACTTACATAAGTGAAAAGTGGATAGTGCAGTGGATCGTTTCCTTGGCCTTGGCTGCTAAAGGTATGAGAAAAGGTATGAAAATGTTCAGACGTATAGAAAAATGAATGATTTGCCACAGACTTGTCAGAAAACCCTAAGGGCTCATCCACACGAAGCCAGAGCTTTCCCTATACAATATTTTTACTCCCCTCATTCTTCCGTAAACACTGCGTCGTCTCAAGAAATATCTGCGTACATGCAAAACCACTGAAACCAACCATACACTAAAAACAGAGAAGAAGAGTTAGAGTATGCGCATAAACCTTGGTCACTGTATATAAACCCAACACAACAAGAAAAGCTAGTAAAGTTAGTAAAGCTAATAGGCTCAGTAGCTTCTGCAGCACAAACACAAGCATGTAGTCCGCCATTGTTGTTGTTGCTGTTACGTGATGTCTGTGATTACGTGATGTAATGGTGTCTGACTAGGGTCGAGACGTGGGGTGATGACATCATCGTTTCACAAAATATACGGATTGGCTGTACACACGGAAAAGCAAAGGAATTAGATTTATTCACTCTGGAAACCGTTTTCAAAAAATAGCGGTTTCAGGCTCCCAAAACACAGGTTCTGTCTGGACGAAACGCCGATATGATAAAAATTTTTTACGTATACAGCTAAATGCGGTGTCTCCGTGTGTACAGGGCCTAAGGCTATAGCTGGATTTATGTTAATACTGTTTGGAGTTTTTTAAAGAAATTACCGCTTTTATTCAGCAAAGATGCATTAAATTGTTCAAAAGTGACAGTAACGACATTTGCGTAGTTGCAAAAGATTTCCCGTTTCAAATAAATGCCATTATTTGAATTCAGCAAAATTCATTCATTATTTATATTCATCAAAAAATCATGGAGCAATGTAGGACTGCGATGATAAATCGATGCAGAATCGATTCGTGGATTGATTCCGAGATCTTCCGAATGCATCGCGATTCCCTCTGGAATCGATTCTGAGTTTAAATTTTAACCACAGATGGCGCTCAAATCAAGTTTTTATCTGCACACTCAAATACTCATGAAGAAGGGTGCTGAAGAGCACTTGTGCATTCGGCTGTCATATAATTTCACCTCGGCTCAGAATGCTTTTATGACGCGAGATTAATGTAAACAGCCCACTGTGAATACCCTTGTAATTCGCTTCAACCTTTTCGAATTTTAGGTTCAAGTGTGTGTAAGGATTTGCAAACAAGCAGAGTACAGCTGTTTCTAAAGCATGCAGTGCCATCTGCTGTTCAAAACTAAGCTCAGAATCGACTCGAGAAAGAATCGCGATGCATTTGGAAAATCTCTGAATCGATGCTGAATCATTTGAATCAGATTCGCGATGCATCGATTTATTCAGCATTATAATTATTTCACCCATGCTTTATATATATATATATATATATATATATATATATATATGAGTTGAATTACTGAAATAAATTAACTTTTCCACGACATTCTAATTTATTGAGATGCACCTGTATATATAATGAAAGATTCCTGCTCTAACCATCTCTTACCACAAACTAATGTCAGCAGGATGTCAGCTATGACTAGCCTGTTGTGTCTTTTTGTGAGGTGCGGTAGCCCTACACCATCATTGGGGTAGGCTAGTTAACAGTGAAGGACACTTTTTGCATGTGTGTTAGAAGAGGAAATGAGGCATACTTTCTGTCAGAGCAGCACACTGCTCCACTCTGGGTCGCTCTGAAGCTGGTTACTGGAGAAGAGAACTGGTGCGGTGAGCTCACCAGAGAAAGTTGCCAAGTGACTAATCCCCAATCACTAATTAAAGCACCAGCAAGGCACATATGCTGCCTGCACGCTTACGCAAGTCCCGTCACTTCTGCTGCACTGGCACCACAACGAGGGGATGGCAGTGAGGTGTATCTTCTCCTCCCATGTCTCTTTCTTCTGTGCTGCGCAATGCTGAAGCTCTGGATTACAGAGAGAGGGAGCAGAACACAAATGTGAGAGATGGATGGTGCAGGCTATTAAAGGAAATGGAGGAACTATGTTTAGAGTGGTGTCTTTCTTTTCCTGATTTTGCCTGAGACAGGTGTACAATGTGAAGTCCACCCGGAGGGCCATTAAACCAGGCCGCTTGCTGCTATGGTAACACCTGCTGCCACTGTTGGACCAGGTGTGTCCAGCACTCTGTTCACCCGTTCAGATCACCCATCAGACGCGACACCAGGACAGAAGAAAAAGGCTCCAGGTGCAGGTTCACTGATGCATCCCACCCTTTCAGTGCTAAACAATAATTTTCACCACAAATATAAATAAATAAAGGATTACAAATAATAACTAAACAATTCAATGAAAATCCTTATATCAGTAAATAATTCAAAATAGTTTAGTTTAATTATTTATTAATTAGTTTTATTATTTAATAAATAAATATTTTATATGAAAGGAAAAATATTAAATTAAAAAAATATATTTTAATTATTTTTTTAAATCATGCATTTTATGATTTTTTTTAAATAATTTTAAAAAATAATTTTAAATGATTTATTTTTCATTTGGCAATTACTTTTTAATTTGGTATGCTAGCTATTTTTCCTGGTAAACTGTAACTAATGTAATATAATAATCCTTTAAATTCTTAAAAATAATACTAATACTTTTTAATATTTTATTTAAAAGAAAACTATAAAAGTAGTTATCACATTGTGTTTGTCTATTAGGGTTGGGTACCGAAACTCGGTGCCAATATGGCACCAGTACCTATGTAACCGGTCTGTACTAGAATTGAATCAGAACGCAGATTTCGGTGCCTCATTTCGGTGCCACTTAAATGCTTGAGCGATCGATTAAAATATTTGTTCTCTGGTTCTCTGAAACAGACATAAGGGTTACTGGCACCGCATGTGAAAAATAATTTCCCGACTGAGAAAATTCACAAAGGCAGGTCAGAAAGCTCTAATAACACAAATCCAACACATCTTTGTAGTAACGCGAGTGTCCATGTTGTTTTCACATTCCAACTTAAAAGCACAACTCGGGAAATGAGAGCATCTGAGGACTGCGTGAACAGTGTTGCCAACTTAGCAATTTTGTTGCTAAATTTTGCAACTTTTTAGACTACCCTAGCAACTTTTTCTTCCAAAAGCACCTAGCAACAAATGTAGCTATTTTTTTTATTTTATTTGGCTACTTTTAGCAACTTTTGGTAAGTGACTCAAACAATAAAAAGGCACACATTTTCCATCTAAATTTCACAAAAAGAGGAAACCAAAGATGCCTAGAAGTACATACATCACATGAATTAAGTTATTGCTATTTGCAGTTGTTCAATTTGATAATAACAATAATAATTTAATAATTGTTCACTTATGATACATCTTGTTAGTAGCCTGTACATGTGATCAGTCACTGTAAGAAAAATATCTAGAAAAATGGCAAAGGTGCTAATAATTTTCCAGGACATTATCCGTTATCCATTATCCGTTGTAACCCGAAAACACAAAATACAATGCGTAATTTAAAATGCAGATAAAAACCTGTGATTTATTTTCTTAAGATTGTAGCATACTGACTACTAATACACTGCTTAAAACTCTAATTGTTCAGAATGTGAAGTTTTACTAGTTTACTAGCTAATAAAAAAACTTGTAATCGTTCAAAAATTTAATCGTTCAAAAGTGTTCAATGTTGTATATAAAAATAGTTATTTATATTTTAACATTATATTATGCATTTATATTATTTTACGAACAAATCTAAATGAACATATAAAATATATTTTGGCTGAGATTTGATGTAGTGACACAATTTTGCGTCGTGATTCCGTAATGACGTCATCGCGCAATGACATCACAACGTCATTTAGCAACTTGTAGCAACAAATCAACCTTCCTTTAGCAACTTCCCCTGAAAATTAGTTGGCAACACTGCGCGTGAATGCAGTAATTACACTTGCTCTGACTGCAGCAGGTAGCCAACCGTTAGCTAGCTCAGCTAAACACGCTTAAATTAAAAAACCTAAAACATTTCCTTGAAATGACTTGCACTGAGAAGCGTTTCTAAACATGTTGTCCAACAAAAGAGAACACTATAACGTTTTTACTCCACAATTTTTATCGGATCGGGTCTCGGTCAGAGAGGGCCGATCCAAATCCAAGATTTTTTTTTTCACCCCGATTGTGCGAATTATTCTGTGTTACTTCTGAAGCCACACGATAGCTTAATGTGAGCTACATATGAATATTTAAGTCCTTACATTAAAGTTCACACAAACTCTTTTCTCCACTGTGGCTGTCAGTCATTCGTTCAGCCTTTAAACCCTGGT
>NW_015505597.1:938872-939089 GCF_001515645.1 Sinocyclocheilus grahami
AATAACACAAATCCAACACATCTTTGTAGTAACGCGAGGGTCCATGTTGTTTTCACATTCCAACTTAAAAGCACAACTCGGGAAATGAGAGCATCTGAGGACTGCGTGAACAGTGTTGCCAACTTAGCAATTTTGTTGCTAAATTTTGCAACTTTTTAGACTACCCTAGCAACTTTTTCTTCCAAAAGCACCTAGCAACAAATGTAGCTATTTTTTT